>NC_055988.1:148446034-148749416 GCF_018446385.1 Zingiber officinale
TTCCGCACTACTAATCCAAGACCAAGTCTTGGGATCTTTTTTCTTTCTCTTTTCTTTCTTCTGTGTGCAGGACTAAAATGTCTCAGACAGAAGGATTCAGCATAGTACGACCTCCACTCTTCAACGGGGATGATTTTCCGTACTGGAAGAAGCGCATGGAGGTTTACCTCAAAATAGACTTCGACCAGTGGATGAGCATTACGAGACCCTATAAAATTCCAGCGGACAACTCCGGGAATATACTGGATCCTGAAGACTGGACAACAGATTTGAAGAAAAAGGCGTCAACAGAAAATAAAGCGATCAACACTCTACAGTGCGGATTAACAAGAGAAGAACTGAACAGAGTCGGTCCACACAAAAACGCTAAAGAGCTGTGGGACAAATTGATCGAGCTGCACGAGGGAACGAGTGACGTCAAGGTAACAAAACGAGACCTGCTTTTGAATAAAATTCTTAATATAAAAATGCAGGAAGGTGAAACGGCGAATCAGCTCCACGCGAGGATCAAAGACATCCTCAACGGGCTTCATGCGATAGGCCACCAAATGGAAAATAGAGACTTAATAAGGTACGCATTAAATGCTTTTCCACGTAATAGTTTGTGGGCATCAATCGTAGATGCCTACAAAATTTCTAAAAATCTTTCTAAGTTAAAATTAGACGAGCTCTTCTGTGAATTAGAATTACATGAACAAACTAATGCTGGAGCCGAGAAAGGTATAGCTTTATTTGCAGGTTCCTCCAAAGAAAAGAAAAGCAAGCCTGAATTTGAAGAAGATTCCGACCAAGACTCCGAAGACGAAGAACACCTGGTGAACTTGGTAAGAAAAATGTTCACCAGGAGAAAAAGGAGCTTCAGCAAAAAGGACCTTCAAAAGATCAGTTCTCCCTCAGAACAAAGGAACGTGACTTGCTTCGGCTGCAATAAAAAGGGACATTACAAGAACGAATGCCCAAAACTGAAGTTCGACAAACCAAAGCCAACCAAAAAGAAGACACTTAAAGCAACGTGGGACGACTCCTCGGACGAATCAGAGGAAGAAGAGTAGAAACATCAGAGCCATCTCGCACTGATGGCCCACGAAGCTGAAACAAAAGACGAGTCGGAAGATGAAGACGGATATGAACCCGAAACAAGCCACGAGTCCGTACTCGTTTCCGAAGACCCGAATGAGGTATATTTTAATTTAAACAAAATTTTTTTTAGAATTATTTCCTGTTTAAATAGTAAATTAATTAAAATAGAAAATGAAAACAAATCACTTCTTGAGGAAAATCAAAACCTCAAGGAACAAATCAAAAATTCAAATCCAACTCAAGATCTAACACTTGAGGAGGAGAATTTATCATTAAAAAATGAGATTAACAATTTAAAAGAAATGTTAGAAAAATTCACAACAAGATCAAAAAATCTAGACTTAATCATAAATAATCAAAAAGCATGCTATAATAAAACCGGACTAGGATACAAGTCGAATTCAAATAAAACCTTCAAATCATTAATAACCCAATACAAATCAACCAATCTAGCTTGAGTTCCGAAAGCATGCTTAACCACGCAAATAGGACTTAATCAATATTATATACCTAAAGAAAAAATACATTATATAAAACCGAATAAACCAAACCAAAATCCAAAATACAAACCTAAATCAAATTCAAAATCTAAACACTTTAAAAATCAACAAAATGTTGGTGCAACATCCCTCAAGTCAAGGTTGACCTAGTTGACCAAGCTTGAGTCTTGGTTTGGGTTTCGATGTTTGACAATGCAAGGTTGATTGAAGAAGAGTCAAGTAGGTCAAGGATGACCGGATACTTGACTGGGAAGTCCTAACTGGGATGTTAGGCAGGAGGAAAATCCTGGTGAGTGAAGCCAGGTGAAAGACCTAGTGAGTGAAGCTAGGCAATTGGGAAGTCCTAGTGAGTGAAGCTAGGCAGGAGAAAAATCCTGGTGAGTGAAGCCAGGTGAAAGACCTAGTGAGTGAAGCTAGGCAATTGGGAAAGTCCTGGTGAGTGAAGCCAGGCAAGAGAAATCCAGATGGGTCAAGGTTGACCAGAGGATCCAGAGGTCCGGATCGATCCAGAGGTCCCAATCGATCAGTGGATCGATTGGGACGCTGCTGCTTCTCGCGATAAGCGCTGGATCGATCCGTGGATCGATCCAGGCATGTTTCCAGAGCACAAAGGCGCTCTGGATCGATCCGTGGATCGATCCAAAGCCTCCCCGATCGATTGGGAGCAATCCAATCGATTGGGATTCGACCGTTGGCGTCGTTTATAGCTGTTGGCGTGCGATTCCTTCACAAACTCTTCACCGATTCAACTCAGATATTCACCAGCTCCTCCACAGCTCTCTCCAAGCTCGAGATCACCAGTTCTTGAAGGATCTTGGAAGTTCTCCAAGTCAAGAGGCGGATCTATTGCAAGAGGAAGAAGTTAGGGTTAAGGTTTTTATTGCATATCTTGTAAGCTTTTGCTTATCTTGTATTTCCCTTTCCTCTTCTTGTATTGAGAGGGTTGTAGGGCTTCTCCGCCTTTGGTAGTTATCATAAAGGAGTGTTATTCATAGTGGAGGGTGTGTGTGTTGGTGTGGATCCTTGGATTAGTCATCTCTTGTGAGGTGGATACCAAGTAAACCAACCGTGTTAGCGTTGTGTGATTGTTTCTTTGTATTTCCGCTGCACATCTTTGAAGGAACGAGCACCGAACGAACGCGACGAGCTATTCACCCCCCCTCTAACTACTTTTGGTCCTAACAAGTGGTATCAGAGCGAGGTCGCTCTTCACCGGAATCATCGCCGGAAGGGGCAAACAAAACAAGCAAAGCTAGAGGGTGAAGAAGTTGAAGCAAATTCATCAAAAGTCAAAGATTTCAAGAAGCTCAACTTCAAGATGCAATTCCAAGATGGAATTGGATTTGACACAAGGGTGGCTCCACCGTACACATCCACAAGCTTCGATTCTTGGAAATCAAGAATTGAAAATTTTCTTATGATGGAGATAGAGCAATGGTTTGCTCTAATGGAAGGCTTCAAAGCTCCAACAAACTCCAAGGGTAAGCCTCTCAAGAAAAGCAAATGGAGCTTGGAGCAAATTCAAAGGAGCAAGGTAAATGATAAAGTGACCAAGCTTTTGGTCAACCTATTGCCTAGCCACATTTTGGCTCAAATCGGAGAATTCAACGATGCCAAGGAGCTTTGGAGCAAATTGGCAACAATCCATGAAGAACCCTCCACTGTACCGAATCAAGAGGAATCCAAAGAGTGTGACTCATTGGAGCAAGATCAAGAGGAGGACTTCGAAGTTGAGAGATGCTCAACTTCCGAAGAAGAGGAAGTCCAAGAAGCTTCATCCTCAAAGGAGTGCAATCAAAAGAGCAAGGAAGGAGCATATTCCTTGTTTCATCTTCAAGAGGATGAGGAATAACGTGAAGCCTCCACCTCTAGGATTGAGGGGGAGCAATCTTCATTGACACCGGAGCAAGAGCAAGAAGAATCCTCCACATCCGGGTCAAGAGAAGATGAGGATGAAGAAGCTTCCACCTTCGCAAGTCAAGCAAAATAGAATGGAGGAATATCTTCGGATCAAGAGGAAGCTTCTACCTCCGGATCAAAAGGAGAAGATGCCACCCCTACAAGCAAAGGTATAAACATTTCAATTAATAATAAAAATCATATCATATGCTTTGAATGTAGGGAACATGGGCATTACAAAAGTAAATGCCCTAAATTGGCCAAGAAGAAGGGCCAAGTGACACAAAAGGGCAAGGAGAAGCCCAAGGAGACCACCCCCGGGACAAAGAAGAGCAAGGAGCACATTGTGTGCTTCTTGTGTCAACAAAAAGGGCATTACCGAAGTCAATGCCCCAAGGGGAAGAAGATGGTCAAGGCTCAAGGAGACACTAGTCAAGGGGGAGCCTCCAAGGTAAAGAAGAAGGTAACATTTATTGAGCCTACCCCTTTACGTTATGGTAAAAAGCATGATAGTTCTAATTTTTATCATTTTAATGCAATTTACCATAAGAATAGAAAGCATGAGGGCATTAAGGAAAAGCATGTGGCCCTACATGCTAAGACTACCACACCTAGGATTAGGAAGATAGATAAAAATCTAGGCAATCACACTAAGGACCATAGTTATAAATCTAGAAACAAAAATGCTCATGGGTGTAATGAAAAATCAAAATCTAAGGATTTAATGATAGAAAATCAAGTCTTGAGGTCAAGGCTTGATAAAATGGAAAAGACCCTAAAAAGGATGGAAAATATCCTAAAAGGGCAAAATGAGCATAGCTTAGGTCTAGGAGCACAAAGGTCATCTAATAGTCATAGAGGTTTGGGATACAAACCCAAGGCTAAGAAGGATGTGCCCTCTTATCATAGGGTTCCATATAGTTATGGAACAAACCCTAAGTCTAGAGGTCAAGTCAAGGATACAAGGGAAGATATCCCTAGAAGTATCTTTGCAACCAAAGTGACTAAGACTTCTAAGAAGTCTAAGAAAGTCACTAACAAGGCCACAAGGGAGGCTATCCTTAGAGTTTACCTAGAAAATGTGACCAAGGCTTCTAAGAAGCCCAACAAGGTCATTAGGAAGGTATCTAGGGAAGTTATCCCTAGTGAGTACCTAGAGCATCCAAGGAGCACCAATAGGTGTTGGGTTCCTAAGAGCATCTTCTCTACCCCATAGATGGGTTAGAGAGTGTCAACTCCGATTAGAAGGGTAGTTAACCCAACTTTGAGGAAATTGACACTCAAGGAGCATTTTCAAGGTTTTTGTTAACCTTTGAAAATGAAATGAAATTATTATTTACTCCTTGAAAGAGTAAAATGTGCCTAATGGTGGAAAATTTGATTTTATCTTAAATGGCATAAATTGGGAAAACCTAGAGAAATACCAAGTTGGGATTTTGGTATTCTCTTAGAAATTTAAGGCAATCCGGGCCTTGATTTATGTGATTACTCTTGAGGAAAAATGGAATATGCCAACATTTGAGGATATGCTTAATTTTTAAGTGGCATAAATAAATCAAGAGAAATATAAATGTCAATTTAGGCTTTGCCATTTCTTTGAAGCATTTAGGGCAATCTAGGTTTAACGTTTTAAGTTAAACACAAGTTGTATATTTTGAGTTAGCTAAGTGGTTAAGGATACTTAGATAGGTAATCTAGGTATATTTTATTTATGCTAAATTTTGCCATGATTGTTTGCCCATCATATGGCATGACATGATATTTATTTTTGCATTCATATCTTATTATGAAAAATACAAAAATACCATGTCATGACATACATACATCATGTAGTTATAGGAATCTTTATTTTGAAAGTTCTTTCATTTTGATGTATGCCATAACATAATCATGCATTAAGTTTAATTCCTTGTAATTAAGGACAAATGACATTTAACAACACTTATTAACAAGTGACATCCTAGGTGGATGTCTGATATCTCTAAAATGCCTAGATAGATATGCATGATCCCTAGAATAGGGCAAAACCAAAATCTTACATCTCACAAAGACCTATAAGATGACTTGTATGTGTTTTGTCCACAATAGATACAAGTGAGATGTTAGGATGATGAACAAAACTCAACATGTTGATTTAGTGCATTCTTTTGAGTTTTAGGTTCATCAAAACACATAGTTATGTGTTTTCCCATCATTGGGAAAGCTAATGTACAAGTCATGTGCATTAAGCCCAAGGAACATGGTGGGATATTGGTTTTGAAAATGTTTTTAAAGTGATTTTGGAAAACCTTGGTGAAGGCTATCTTTTGATAGTAATCAACATTGAATAGTTAGACACAAACTTGAAGAAAACACTAAAGTTTTTGCAAGTTCTCAAGTTTGTGTCAATATTTGAAAATATGATGTATTTTCATAGAAAACTATTTTTCCATGATAAATTATACCCTAAATAATGTCTACACAAATTTTTACGATTTTTGGAATTTTATAGAATTTTCTAGGGGTTTCTGAAATTGGCTGAAATTGAATTTCAGCAATTTCAGACCTCCAATCGATAAGTGGATCGATTGGAGTGCCTCAATCGATCAGCCGATCGATTGAGAAGGCATTTCTCGCGAGCAGAAGCTCTCTAGATCGATCAGCCGATCGATCCAAGAAGACTGAATCGATCAGTGGATCGATTCAGCAGGGTTCAATCGATTGGAACCCAACTCCAATCGATTGAAGATGCTGATTTTGGCTGGGAAAGCTTATTTTCAGCATTTTGAACCTATTTTAGTCTAGGAAACCATTCCAAACCCCTGAAAATACATTTGTATACATAAAAAGGGTGTTTTCGTGTGGAAAACAAGGATGGATTGGTTAAGAAAGGCTAAGTTGAAGTTTAGGTTGAGGTTTGTTTCAAATTTTGAATATTTGAACCTCAAAACTTCTAAAATTGGGTTTCCTAAAGTTTTAGGGATTCCAAGTCATTGTTGGTGCAATGACAGAAGTTACCACCATGTCTTTAGGGGGAGGGACTCTTTAAAGACATGAAAATTATATTTTTCATGAACCTTAGAAGGTGGTTAACCTTCCGTTAAGAACATGCTAAAGGTTGAGCGTTTAAACTTTTAATGGGGAGTGGATATCCTCATTGTTCAAGTGGTTTCAAGTGGATAATGCTCAAGGATGGGCATTTGCCTACATTGGGGGAGAATGTAGGGTTAAGGTTAATGAAGGGTATGGGACCTTCATTATCGTGTTGGTCACAACGAGTGAAGTTGTGAACAACGATGAGCAACTCTTCAGGGGGAGAGTTTTCAACAATGGGGCATTTGTTGAAGAGTGCCCAAAATTGAGGCACGGGTTGATGTGTGCTCAAAGATGGTTTGATGTGTGCCAATAGGGGGAGAATGAAAGGGAGTAAGTTAGGCTTTCATTACCTAGAGGGAGTTTGCCTTCTTAGGGAGAGAATGAAGGGCTTAACTTATGTATTCATTACCTAGTGGCATGAAGAAGGTTTAGGCTATGGGATTAGCCTAACTTACATGTGGTATTGTAAGTGATAGTGTTGGTATTGTCAAACATCAAAAAGGGGGAGATTGTTGGTGCAACATCCCTCAGGTCAAGGTTGACCTAGTTGACCAAGCTTGAGTCTTGGTTTGGGTTTCGATGTTTGACAATGCAAGGTTGATTGAAGAAGAGTCAAGTAGGTCAAGGATGACCGGATACTTGACTGGGAAGTCCTAACTGGGATGTTAGGCAGGAGGAAAATCCTGGTGAGTGAAGCCAGGTGAAAGACCTAGTGAGTGAAGCTAGGCAATTGGGAAGTCCTAGTGAGTGAAGCTAGGCAGGAGAAAAATCCTGGTGAGTGAAGCCAGGCGAAAGACCTAGTGAGTGAAGCTAGGCAATTGGGAAAGTCCTGGTGAGTGAAGCCAGGAAAGAGAAATCCAGATGGGTCAAGGTTGACCAGACATCTGGTGAGAGTCCAAGTAGGTCAAAGGGATTGACCGGATACTTGGCACGAGAAAGAAAAGTCCAAGTAGGTCAGAGGGACTGACCGGATACTTGGCAAGAAGAGAAAAGTCCAAGTGGGTCAAAGGGATTGACCAGACACTTGGTGAAAAAGTCCTAGCTGGTCGAGGGTAACCAGATGCTAGGTCTTATGTACCAACAAGTTATGGTTGACTAGATGTTGGTTTAGGGGGCTTTGGACTTGGTTTTGGGCAAAAACCAAGGTTTGGATTGATCCGTGGATTGATCCAGCAGGTTTGGATTGATCCGTGGATCGATCCAGCAGATCTGGATCGATCAGTGGATCGATCCAGAAGATTTGGATCGATCCGCCGATCGATCCGGTGAGTCCCCGCGAACAGAACCCCTCTGGATCGATCCGTGGATCGATCCAGAGGTCCCAATCGATCAGTGGATCGATTGGGACGCTGCTGCTTCGCGCGATAAGCGCTGGATCGATCCAGGCATGTTTCCAGAGCATAGAGGCGCTCTGGATCGATCCGTGGATCGATCCAAAGCCTCCCCGATCGATTGGGAGCAATCCAATCGATTGGGATTCGACCGTTGGCGTCGTTTATAGCTGTTGGCGTGCGATTCCTTCACAAACTCTTCACCAATTCAACTCAGATCTTCACCAGCTCCTCCACAGCTCTCTCCAAGCTCGAGATCACCAGTTCTTGAAGGATCTTGGAAGTTCTCCAAGTCAAGAGGCGGATCTATTGCAAGAGGAAGAAGTTAGGGTTAAGGTTTTTATTGCATATCTTGTAAGCTTTTGCTTATCTTGTATTTCCCTTTCCTCTTCTTGTATTGAGAGGGTTGTAGGGCTTCTCCGCCTTTGGTAGTTACCATAAAGGAGTGTTATTCATAGTGGAGGATGTGTGTGTTGGTGTGGATCCTTGGATTAGTCATCTCTTGTAAGGTGGATACCAAGTAAACCAACCGTGTTAGCGTTGTGTGATTGTTTCTTTGTATTTCCACTGCACATCTTTGAAGGAACGAGCACCGAGCGAACGCGACGAGCTATTCACCCCCCCCCTCTAGCTACTTTTGGTCCTAACACAAAACTATCACCAAGTTAACCATAACTATAAAAGGAATCGACATAAACCTAAAACCAAAATTTAAATTAATGGCCAATAATTCAGGGGGAGGCTCCAGAATAGCTGGCACCTCCAAAACTAACTTACCCGACAGGGTAACCTAAAATAAACTAACCCGGTAGGGTAATTAGGATTAGAGACCAAGTTTAACTTGAATCATGGTACTGGTGAAGTTTTTGGATGATAGTACGTTAGGGAAACTTGTGCATCGCATGTCTAGAAAGATATGGTTTCGATCTGGTGTATTTGGCCAAGTGGAACTGACCGAAGCTACCCTTAAATGAATCCTAACCAGTTAGACCAAGATTTAGTACTAAGCTCCGTGGATAGGACTATTCGGAAAACCTCGAAAGGTTGGTTACTTCTAATGACGTCCATGTGACTCACCAAGCTTAGAAGTTTATCCGAAGATTGCCTATTTGTGGAGATCAAAGCTAAATCTGAATCTAACACAAGTTAAACCAAAACACCATAATTAAAAATCCAATTTCATCTCACAAAATCATAGGATTCCCTGATTGATAATATAGATCGGGTGAGATGAATAAGACTTCAAAATTTTAATTTTAAAATTAAAAATTAATTTCAAAATTTTAATTTTAAAACTTAAAAATTAATTTCAAAATTTTAATTTTAAACTTAAAAATTAATTTCAAAATTTTAATTTTAAACTTAAAAATTAATTTCAAAATTTTTAAACTTAAAAATTAATTTCAAAATTTTACTTTTAAACTTAAAAATTAATTTCAAAATTTTAAAACTTAAAAATTAATTTCAAAATTTTAATTTTAAACTTAAAAATTAATTTGAAAATTTTAATTTTAAACTTAAAAATTAATTTCAAAATTTTAATTTTAAAACTTAAAAATTAATTTCAAAATTTTAATTTTAAACTTAAAAATTAATTTCAAAATTTTAATTTTAAACTTAAAAATTAATTTCAAAATTTTAATTTTAAACTTAAAAATTAATTTCAAAATTTTTAAACTTAAAAATTAATTTCAAAATTTTAATTTTAAAACTTAAAAATTAATTTCAAAATTTTAATTTCAAACTTAAAAATTAATTTCAAAATTTTAATTTCAAATTTAAAAATTAATTTCAAAATTTTAATTTCAAACTTAAAAATTAATTTTAATTTTAAATTTAAAAATTAATTTTAATTTCAAACTTAAAAATTAATTTCAAAATTTTAATTTTAAAAATTAATTTCAACATTTTGAACTCAAAAAATAATGTTAAACCTAATCTCTAAATCTTAAAAAAAAAAAAAAAAAAAGGCGCCCCTGGTATTCACTTCCGAGGCGCCCGGAAGGGAATCCGGGCGCCCCGCCTAAAATAAACTCCGGGCGCCCGGAATGGCTCCAAACGCCCGGAGCTCCCTATAAATAGGGGGCAGCAGGCGCCCCCAACATTTGCCCCACAAAAACTTCACTTTTGCCAAGGTTCACTCCGAACCTCAGTGCGAGAGTATTTTAAATCAAAATTTTCTTGCGGTGAAGACGCTGCTGCGATTCAACCGAGGTCGTCAGATATATATTTGTCGATGGCTCCTCGGTAAAACTTCTTCCCCTCTCTAAAAATTTATTAGAATTTGTCCTCTCATTTTCTCTTAGAATATTTTTTATATATATACAGTAGGAAACGAACAAATACTGGTGCTGGACCCTCTAATGCTAGCACTGACCCTAGGTTTCCCACAGATGAACTAAGGATTAAGTTTGAGTCAACCGTTTATAATGTCATTAGGACTACCTGTATAGATAGATCGTTCTTTCTAGGTTCATGTCCCTCCGTTATAGAGGTTATAAACCACTATAACTTAAAGAACCTTGTCGAATGTACCAGTCCAGTAAACATAAGTCTGTGTGCTGAATTTTGCAATAACCTAGTGAAAGTAGACGATCTCACCTATACCACTAGGGCAGCGGGTACTGACATCACATTTTCCCCTACGACTATCCGAGAGTTTTTAGAGTTACGTCCATCTACTTGTTCTTTTTTGTGTTATCCTCCCAGGGATCTACCATTCGGAGATCCCTACTCACATATTACTCTCGATACGATTTATTTGTATTTTTTTTGGGGAGAGCGAGATCCCACTGTGACCCAGTTTAGGTCGGTAGAACTTCGAGTCCAGGACTACGCTCTTTATAGGGTATTAGTCCTTTGCATTTTACCACTGACTACTCGGGACATCGCCGTGATGCGCCCATTCCATTCATTTTTACTCTATGCCCTGAATCATAGGTTAGATATTGACATCAGCCTACATATCTTCTCCACCATTATCTACTCAGCTGGATACGTGACTGATAGACGAGTCCACATGTCATTCTGTCACATTCTGACAGCCTATATGTCCTCGTTACACATTGATGTCACTAGAGGAGACATTGCCTATATGACCGAGTTCGATGTTATAGCAGCTCGGAACTTCTCCCTAGCTGGTATCCACATAGATAGGGATGACGGGACTATGTCTTGGCGGAGGGGGGCACAACACCAGCCCGATCCAGACGCACAGGTGGACGAGTTCATGCTTGCACTGTTTCCAGAGGAAGCCGCACCGGCTCCACCACCGCCCCCAGCTCGAGCACCACGTCACCCTCCCCGCACTCTAGCCGACCGTATGAC
Organism: Zingiber officinale; assembly: GCF_018446385.1. Taxonomy (NCBI): domain Eukaryota; kingdom Viridiplantae; phylum Streptophyta; class Magnoliopsida; order Zingiberales; family Zingiberaceae; genus Zingiber; species Zingiber officinale. The sequence continues at coordinate 148,457,247 of NC_055988.1, forward strand.
CGAACTAGAGAGAGCTATGGCGAGTCTCCAGCAGGAGAACTCTGATTTTCATCGGGACATACGGCAAGAGGTTGCCGAGTTACGAGCTGCCGGGGAGACCTGACACACTGAGCTGATAGCGCTTCTCCGATCCTTGGGATCTAGACCACCCCCTTCATCATCTCAGTAGCTCTAGTTATGACTCACTTCTGTAGCTACACTACCTGTAAAATACCTTGGATCTATCTAGTGATATTTCAGACTTGCATTGATTATGTTCTATCTTGGTAGCCTAGGAATTTTGAATTTCAAAAATATTTTCAAAAATAATTGTTTTCAAATTATAAGTTAAACTTGTTTGTTTTCAAAACTTTTCATTTTTAGATTTTCAAAATCAGTTTTGGCCTTAGACTAGTTTTGAATCCTTAGAAAGCATGTACCCATAGGACTAGTTTTTGAGCATCTCACCAACACCTTAGGTTTACCTTGTTTGTGTTTGACAAACATAGAAAGGGGTAAGATGCATAGGCCAACTGTCTGGACTTAAGATGCTTATTTCAGTGCATCGGCATAAGTCTGGACGTTAAATACAAATCAGACATTAATCAGATTAAGTTCATCAGTCAAGTCAAACACTGGCTACTTATAATCAACTTAATCTGACTAACCAAGTGAAAGCTACTATCTTCTGATAGTTAGTTAGTACCTAATTGGTTAGACACCTGTTTAATTTTAAGTATCAAATTCAAGGGGAGAAATTAATTAAAATTTTGTATGTTTAAAAAATGCTTTTGTACATCTATTTTAAAACTAACTTATTTTTGAACACTAGTTTTCAAGAAGTTAAATTTAACTGAGTGTTTGAAAAATTGAAAGCTTGAAAATCCCACCTAATTTAAAAAAAAAACTTGATTTTAAAGTTGAAATTTGTTACAAATTTAAACTTATTCAGTTTTGTAACATATGCTTGAAAATTAAACTTTCCAAACTTAGTTTTTATCAAATTAGCTTTAACAAATTTATTTTGGCTAAAATTTTACTTACTTAAAACTAGATTCAACTTAGTGTTTGAAAATTGGACTTGAAAATTAGATTTTACCTTTTGAAAAGTATATGTTACTTAAATTCTAAATTTGAAAAACCTGATTTGAAAAATTTTACACATTTGAAAAGATTATCAACTTTAAACTTATAACTTTTAAAATTCATTATTGCAAATATTATCTTTTGAAAATTCATTATTGCAAATAACTTAGCTATTTTTCAAAGGCTAAAAAGTAAAATTTAAAGCGAATTTATTTTAATCTAGACTCCCCCAAGTCAACTTAACTATTTTTAACTTGATTTTAAAAAATTTGTACTTTTATCAGTATCTTTTTTTCGCTGTCTCTTAAATTTACAAATTTTTACAGTAACTCTACACTATGCTTGTTTACCATTGCCTATTTTTTTATGAATGCCAAAGGGGGAGGGTTAGGTGGTTAAGTTAGCTAAACCAAATTGAAAACACCAAAACTAACTTTAAAAAACCATGTACCTGTTTTACTTATTTTTTGCAGTCTTTTCACTAACTTAACCAGGTTGTCATTCCATCAAAAAGGGGGAGATTGTTGGTGCGGGTAGCACTAACGGTCTAACCTAGGTTTTGATGAATGACAAATGGGTTAAGTTAGTTTTGTTGTTGTCTGACACTTTGATCGAGTGTGCAGGAGAAGTCCAGACAGGTCGACGGGCTAACCGGATAGCTGGCGAGAAGTCCAAGCGGGTCGACGGGCTAACCGGACGCTTGGCAAGAAGTCCAGCTAGGTCGATGGGCTGTCCGGATAGTTGGCGAGAAGTCCAGACGAGTCGAAGGGCTGACTGGACGTCTGGCAGGTAAGTGAGGTAAGTCACCGGAGGGGAGTGACTGCGAGGACGCGTTCCCGGGAAGGGAACATTAGGCGTCGATCTGGCTTAGATCCATTTCGGAAATCTAAGTCGAGATCGTAACTAGATTCCGGTCTCGGAAAGACGGAACCTAAGTCATACTTTTTCTGTTAATTCATACTTTATAAATTGTGCTAACAATCTGTGTTGCAGGATATATTTTACCTCAGACTAACCTTGTTTTGCAGGAGAAGGAATCTCTGGAAAAAGGTGGTCCGGACGCCCGGAGGCAACTTTTATCCTCTGCGTCGCCTCGCCACGTGGAGCATCCTGACTGGACTTGCCACGTCGCACCAGGGCGCCCGGATGGGATCCAGGCGCCCGGAGCAGCATATAAAAGAAGCCCCAGGGGTGGAGCTTCAAACACAACTGAGAACTCTTCGACTGCTAGTCCTGCTGCTCTACGCTCCTACGACGCTAACAAAGCTCTGACAAAGTGCTCCTTCTTCTTTGGTTAATTTCCTTGTCGGTATCACTTTGTTTCATTAGCATTTATTGTACGCTTTTTGTAATCATATTCGAATTGCTAGTGATTGCCCAACGAAAGTGGTCAAGGACCACGGGCCTTCGAGTAGGAGTCGTCACAGGCTCCGAACGAAGTAAAATCAACTGTGTTCATTTACTTTTCCGCTGCGTACTTTTACACTCGAGTTTTTGAATCGATATTCACCCCCCCTCTATCGAACGATCACGGTCCTACAGAAATGCCCGAAGATATTTGAATAGCCCACAGAGGATTCACTGCTCTTTTTGAGGAGACATATACCCTATGGTCACTCGTTAGAATTATTACTCAAAGTCTTTGACCAAAATATCATATGTTAAGAGTACGAGACTCTTGTACACATGTATGAGTAATTTGAATCCGTTGAACGAGGAAGTATTACTTGGGGTAGGTGTGACATAGTCAGTCTAGTGGAGACGGACACATAAACCATGCCCTGAACCAAGTAGGTATAAGACGAGTGAAAGGAACAAGGCACGACTCACTGTAGCTGTTAAAGAGTTTAGAATTAGTTTTAAGATAAACTATAATTTTCCGATTAATTGGGGATCATGATGTACTACTAGGTGTCACTCATGATCGTTTTATAATTAAGTAGTTAATTATGGATAACCAACATAAACAGAGAATATGACCTAACAAGTTTCTAAAAGACGTAAAATAAGTTTAAAAAATAAAATTCTTAGATCAAGAGATAAATGTTTGGTTGAACAATATATAAGATAAATATGAAAATATTTGTCGTGATAGAAGCGATGATGGGTCACATCTCTTATGGAAGAGTTGGATCATATCTGGTTTAATTATGAATTAGTCATGAACCAACTTGGTTTAGTTGTGAACTAAACCAAGAGGTTAATAGACTAATTTTTGGTTAAGAGATAATGAGTTAGATTTGAGCTTTCTAATCCAACTCATTACAGAGGATTATATATAGATATAATTGGGAGAGAATTAAATGCAAGTTTCATTATTTGGTTGATTGAATTTTTGGAAATTCAATCCTCCTCTCCCTCTCCCCTCTCTTTACCACTGGCTAATAAGGAGGTCCTTCTCCTTGTTGTCGTGACCACCAAGCAAGGAAGAGACATCTTCCTTGTTTGCTTCTTTTTCCTCTTGATCCCTCTTCTTCGCTCGTGGCTAGTAACTTCCAAAAAAGATGCTTGTACTCAAGGAGTTGTTTTGAGGAGCTCGGCGTAGATACGAATAGAGGTGAGGTTCAACAATGTCAATATGATTGATGCCCTTCTGGTTACAGGTCATCCGTAAGATATACCTAGTATAAATTTACTTTCTATAAAATTTTAATTATGTGATCATGTTTGGCATGTTGTATCCTTGTATATGTGTAGTGTGTGTGATATAATAATTAGAAATTAGAAATTATTATTATTTTTATTTTCCGCTGCGCATATTTATAAAATGTGTTCTAGCACGCACCGGCATCGGACATATCCCAACAGTAGTATCAGAGTCTGATCATGCTTTAACATGATCGTAAAATTATTTTACGGTTTGTAATTAAGGTTGTAATTAATTTTAAAAATTTTCTAGAATTATTAAGATTTTCTATTTTTGAAAGTTTCCTAAATTGTTAGGAAATTCCATTCTTAGAAAGTTTTTGATATAATTTTAGAAAATTAAATTTAGAAATATTCTATTAATTTATAAATTATCATTTCTGATTTTTTTTTTAATTTTAAGAAATATTCTATTTTTAGAAAATTTCTTAATTTGTTAGATAATACCAACAACAACAACAACAACCAAGCCTTTTCCCACTAGGCGGAGTCGGCTGTATGGATCATTTTATGCCATCGAGCTCTATCTCATATTATATCATCATCTATAGTTAAATAAATTTTATCTTGTTTTATTATTGCTAACCAAGTCATTTTTTGTCTTCCTCTTCCATGTTTGATATGCATGTTTATCGTAGTTTCACATCGCCTAATTAGAGCATTTATTGGTCATCTAAGTAAATGTCTGTATCATCTTAAACGTGTCTCTCTAAGTTTTTTCTCAATAGACGCAACTCCAACTTTCTCTTTAATGCTCTAATTTCTTATTTTGTCCATCCTCGTTGGTTCACACATCCACCTTAACATTCTCATCTCTGCAACTCTCATATTTTGCTCATGTGATCGAGTCATAGCCCAACATTCAGCTCCATATAACATAGCAGGTCTAACTGCGATTTTATATAACTTACCTTTAAATTTAAGAGGTATTTTATGGTCACATAAAACACTCGATGCTCCCCTCCATTTCACTCATCCTGCTTGTATTCTATGTAATACATCTCTCTCAATCTTTTCATCGTTTTGCAAAAATGATCCTAAATATTTAAATCTCTCGGTTCTGGGAAACTGGTCCTCTCCTATCTTAACAATTATTTCATTACTTTTAATATTGCTAAACTTAAATTTCATATATTCTGTCTTTAATCTTCTAAGCTTAAAACCTTTACCTTCTAGTGTTTCCCTCCAAGATTCTAGTTTAGCATTTACTCCTTCACGTGTTTCATCTACCAAAGTAATATCATCTACAAACAACATGCACCACTATACTGTGTCTTGAATATGCGCAGTGAGTTCGTCCATAATTAGTATAAAAGATAGGGACTTAGAGTTGATCCTTGATGTAACCCTATTTTTATTGGAAATGCTTCAGTTACTCCGCTTGAAGTCTTTACTCTTGTCGTTACATCCTTATACATATCCTTAATTAGTTCAATATATGTTACGCTAACACCTCTATTTTCTAAAATTCTCCATATAATTTCTCTTGGAATTCTATCATAAGTTTTTTCTAAGTCAATGATCTTATTTTTGCTCCCGATATTTTTCAATTAATTATCTAAGAAGATGTATGGATTCTATTGTCGGCCTTCCAGGCATTAACCCAAATTGATTTTCTGTCACTGTGATCTCCTTAATTTTTTTTTATATTATTTTTTCCCAAAGTTTCATAGTATGATTCATTAGTTTAATACCCCTATAGTTTGTATAATTTTGTACATCTCTCTTGTTCTTATATAAGGGAACTAAAATACTTATCCTCCATTGATCAGACTTTTTTTTCGTTTTCAATATCATGTTAAATAATTTGTAAGTCATTCAATACCTTGTTTACCTAAGCACTTCCATACCTCTATCGGAATATCATCTGGTTCAACGACTTTTCCATTGTGCATCTCATTTAAAGTTTGTTTTACTTCTGAAGTTTGAATTCTATGATAAAAATTAAAACTTCTATGTTCATTTGATCTACTTAAATTACCTAGTTAAGTTGGTCACCTAAACCTTCATTAAAAAGTTGATGAAAATAACTCTTCCACCGCTCTTTTATTTCTCCTTCGTTTACTAATACCTATTACATTTATCTTTAATACATTTTATTTGGCTAAGATGGAAATATTCTGAAAATTTTAAAAAAATCTAGATATGAAATATTGTAAATTAAATTATAAAATTAATCTTTTATGGAATTTTTTTATTTATTAAAATGTTCTATTTTTAGAAAATTTCCTAAATTGTTAATAAATATCAAATTTAGAAAGATTTTTAAAAATAATAAAAAATATGGATTTTAGATATTATAAATTAAATTATAGAATTAATCTTTTATGGAATTTTAGATTTATTAAAATATTATATTTTTGAAAAGTTTCCTAACAGGAAATACTAAATTTGTAAAGATTTAAAAAATCATAAAAAATACATATTTGAATTATTTAGTAATAAATTAAAAAAATATTAATTCTTTATTTTTTGAATTGTTAGAAAATTAATTTGAATATTTATTTCTAAAATAATTAAAGATTCAAAGATTCTAGATGAGATATGTTAATTAAATTTATAAATTTGTTTACTAATTTGATTAGATAAATCTTAATTTATTAAAATATATTTATAACGTATTTTTATTTCTAAAATATAATTATGACATATGTAAATTTATGTCATATTCATACCATATTGTATGTTATATAAATACATTAATTTTGACATGATTAGATTTTGTCATGCGTGCGATGTGCTTAGATCTTACCATGTGTGATGCGTCATGTTATGTCATACGTGCAATATGTCATGTCATCATTTATGTTATGCTTATGACATGTCATGTCATCATTTATGTCATGCGTGTAATATTATGTAGATAGAAGATTTGCATGGTGCAGATGAGACCAAATCCCTTACATAATATTAAAATCTACATCTTCCATTAATATAGTAAGAACCAGAATTTAAGTTTCTATTTGAGTTGTTGACCAAAGTCAAGCTCAACTTGAAATTAAATATGTTCAGACCATAAAGATGCAATCTCATGATTAACGAGTCAGTTTTAAATTTGAAGCGTTGATTTATTATGCCAAAACCATGATCAATGTGGATAAAAGTAAAGTTAGGTGATATACATTTGATATGTTAACAACCCGATGTTTATGCTAATATCAATCAGTTGCTAGTATAATGTGATAGTTGCATATAAGTGATATGCAATCGATAAACTTATTATCTACCGCTATAGCTAAGAATGATTTGTTGGCTAAAGTCAAAGTTATTCTTATCTATAGTGGATATTAACTCATTTGGAAAAAACCTACAATCTTCCGAATTCAAAAATAAGGGTATTTGAATTTGATAAATAAGCGAGCTTTTATATAAATTGTTTACATAAACAATATCATATCTCTCATACATTCTTATTTTTATATTTCTAGGTTAATAATTTAATTATGAATTTTGTTAATCTGCGTTCGATTTTGAACTCGAACAAACTGACTGGGTCGAATTTCTTGGACTGGTTTGGAAATGTTCTCAAAGTTGAGAAACTAGCTTATGTACTTGATCAACCTCTTCCCACAAATCTTGATGCCAATGCAATTGCGGATCAATTGTTGGTCTTTCAAAAACATAAGGATGATTTTATATTTACAAGTTCAAGTTGTATTATGCTAGCTGCTATGATTTCTAAATTACAGAAATAATATAAACATTTGGATGCTTATGATAACATAAATAAAATAAAAATGTGAAATCTCGATAACACAACGTAGATAAAATAAAAAAACAAAACAATGAAACTAATGGTCAAAGTAGAATAGCAAGTTCATCAATAATTGAAAACAGAATAAAAATACATGATAGAATAAAAGTAAACAAGAATAGATAAAATAAAAGTTCAATAATTTATAACTTATAGCACAGATAAAGTAGAAGTTCAACTCACACAAAGTTGAGTTAAAATGAGACTGATAGTTAAAAACTAATTGCCAGAAGTGTATCTCTTATCACATCCCAAGTTCAGCTAGCACTAAAAAAAAAAATATAGGTTTTTAGGGATGAAATTTTACAACAAATTATTTTCATCATAATTTTGCGACAAATTTAACAATGAAAATTGAAATCGTCCCTAATTAGAAACGAAATAAAATTGTCGGAAAATAGCAACAAATAAATTTTCATTGCAAACTTCGTTACTAATCTGGGTCGAAATATGAAATTCGTTAGAAATTTTACAAAATCTACGACAAAAAATATTTTCATCACAAAGATACAGTAAATTTTGTGACAAATCTCTAGATTCGTTGTCAATTGACGACAAATCCAAGTTTGTTCCAAATTGACGATGAATATAAGTTTGTCCCAAATTTGGGGCGAATTTAGTTTTGTCGCAAATCTAGGACGAATTTCCATTCGTCCTAGATTTGCGACGAATTTTCAAAATTTGTCTCAAATTTCTGATTTTCTAAAAAAGCAAAATAGATATGTCTAAAATACGGAAGATGAATCTAGAGATCTGTGTATGCGTTCACATCGATCTCCTCATCACATTGATAACCTCAGACATTCTTTTTACCAAATATATTGAGGTTCATAAATTTTTGAAAATGAAATGACTTTAATATTTTCAAAACTCTAATTTTTTTATACTAAGTAAATCTTAAGTCATTCTAATTAAATAAATTAAGAAAAAAATTATATTTGATATTTGAGATCATCAATATGATCAGGAGATCGATATAAACACATAGGACTTTTTTTGTGTCATTTCGAACTCTCTAGGTCTATCTTCCATATTTCAGACGCATTTATTTTTTCCTTTTTCTGAAATTAATTTTTGCGGACGAATTTAGAAATTCATCGCAATGGGACAAATTTACAAATTCGTCCCAGATTTGCGACGGATTTCCAAAAATGGTACCAAATTCTTGATGTTTTAAAAAATCAGAATAAATACGTCTAAAATGCGGAAGATGAATATAGAGACATCGGAATGACATGAAATAAGTTTTTATATATTCATATCGATCTCCTGATCATATTGATGAATTCAAACATTTTTTTCACTGAATATATTTAGGTTCATGAATTTTTAAACAATAATTAAAAATTTCGTTTCCAAAAATTTATGAACATTAAAATATTGGGTGAAAAAATGTTTGATGACATTAATTGATCAGGAGATCAATATGAACTCATCGAAACTTGTTTAGTGTCAATCCGAGAATTATAGGTCCATCTTCCGTAATTTTAGGACTCACTTTTTTTTTTTTAAAAAAAATAGAGATTTGGGACGAATTTTGAAATTTATCCCAAATCTTGTTTGAATAATTGTTCGTTGTCAATTGGTGACATATAGAAATTCATTCCAGATCTGGGACGAATTTCAAAATTCACTCCAAATCTCTATTTTTTTCAAAAAATAAATTAGTCCTAAAATTATGAAAGATGGGTCTAGAGAGTTTTGAATTACATGAAACAAATTCCTATGTATTCGTATCGATCTCCTGATCCCATTAATATTTTGAAGTTCATAAATTTTTTGAACAAGGATTAGATATTTCATTTTAAAAAATTTATGAACCTTAATATATTTGGTGAAAAAATATTTGAAGCCATCATGTGATTAGGAGATCAATACGAGCAAATATGAATTTGTTTCGTATCATTTCAAGATCTTTATGTCTATCTTCTAAATTTTAGACATATTTATTCTGATTTAAAAAAAAGAAATTTGGGACAAATTTTGAAAATTTGTTTCAAATCTGGGACTAATTTGAAAATTCATCCTAGATTTGTGATGAATCTCCAAATTCATCCCAAAAATTTAATTTATAAAATAAATACATCTAAAATACGGAAGATGGATCTAAAGATCTCATAATGAGACAAAATAAGTTTCTATGTGTTCGTATTGATCTTCTGATTACATTGATAGCCTTAAATATTGTTTCACCCAATATTTTTAGGTTCATAAAATTTTTGAAATAGAATTAGATATTGCATTTTAAAAAATTTATGAACCTCAATATATTTGGTAAAAAAATGTTTGAGACCATCAATATGATTAGGAAATCGATACGAATGTATATGTATTTGTTTCGTGTTATTTCGAGGTCTTTAAGTCAATCTTCCATATTTTAGATGTATTTATTCTAATTTTTTAAAAATCAGAAATTTGGGACGAAATTTGAAAATTCGTCGCAAATCTAGGATGAATTTGGAAATTCATCCTAGATTTACGAAGAATCTCCAAATTTGTCCAAAAAATTAAATTTCTAAAATAAATGCATCTAAAATGCAGAAGATGGACCTAAAGAGTTCAGAATGATACGAAACAAGTTTATATGTGTTCGTATCGATCTCTTGATGATATTGATACCCTCAAACATTTTTTTCATGAAATATATTGAGATTTTTAAATTTTTGAAAATGAAATGATTTTAATCTTTTCAAATCCTAATTCATTTTTACTAAGTCTTAAGATTTATTAAGTCTATCTAGTTAAATTAATTAAGAAAAAAATTTTGATATTTGAGGCCATCAATGTGATCAGAAGATTGATATGGACATATAGGACCTTGTCTCGTGTCATGCCGAGCGTTCTAGGTCCATATTTCATATTTTAGACACATTTATTTTCCTTTTTTTAGAAATTAATTTTTGGGATAAATTTGAAAATTCGTCGAATTTCGTCCCAGATTTGTGACAAATTTTCAAAATTCATCCTAAATTCTAGATTTTTTTTAAAATCTGAATAAACATGTCTAAAATACGGAAGATGAATCTAAAAACTTCGGAATGATATGAAAATTTCTATAAGTTCATATTGATCTTGATTACATTGATGGATTCAAACATTTTTTCACATAATATAGGTTCATAAATTTTTGAACAACAATTAAAAAATTTGTTTAAAAAAATTTATAAACTCAAAATATTGGGTTAAAAAGTATTTGAAGCCGTTAATATGATTCAATAAAAATCCAATAAAATTTGTTTTATGTCAATCCGATTTTTTTTTAATTAATCTTCCATATTTTATACACATTGTTTTTTTTTTTTGAAATTGGACGAATTTGGCAAGAAAATTAATTTCGTCGCAAACTTTTCCCTAGCCCGATGACCTCTATTCTCTTCCATCTTCACATACCGTTGGCAGCGGCGGCGCAGCTCTTCCGCGGCGACGATTTCCGTCAGGTAGGGTTTCTCTTCCCCATCTCTTCTCTCCTCTCCGGCAGACCTCTAGATCCTGCCAGATCCGGCCGTTGGCCCACCGAGTTCAGCTGCTGCCGGCCGGTCGCGGCCCGCCTGGGCCACTTCGGCCGGTGGTAGCCCCCTCGGCCGCCCTAGGCGGCTGCCGGCCGGTCGCGGCCACCCTAGGCTGCTGCCGGCAGGTCGCCGCCACCCCAGGCCGCTGCCGGCAGGTCGCCGCCACCCCAGGCCGCGGCAGATAGGTCAGATGGACTCGAACGAGAAGTTGGTCATGAATTTTAATAAATAATTAAAATGAAAAAAGGGTTTTTGATAATTTAGCAAATATAGGAAAAATGTTAGGCCGTTTAACTTTTACCATCATTTATTTGATAATAATAAATAATTTCACAATTTAATTTTATCCCAGAGCCCTAATCTCGCTTCTCTCGTTCTTGTTCCACTCATGCCGTCTGCCGCCGCTGGCGTTCCGAAATATCCAAAGGTTTTAGCGGTCGACTACTGTCCTCCGAGCCTCGGGGATCTAGTCTCAGTTCCCATTCTCCGCAGTTCGCAGGCGCATTACTCTGTGGGTCGTGGTTACGTGGCTGTGCGAGCTCCAGCAGTTGGCCTGTTTTCTCTTAAGTCCTATTTTTCGCGTGAATTTCTGGCGAAGCCAACGTGCTGCTAGGCTTTAACTGCTGTCTGCTCCTGTCCAATCTAGTATATTGCTCTGTAATGTCTATTGAATTGATTCAACGGATTTTTTTTTTTCAAAAAAGTAAAAAAGTTAAACTGGTTTGTGTTTTACTTTATTAATGAATGCCAATTTAGCTTTAGAATTTGGCATTTTCATGTTGCTTTGGACATTAAGCCACGCCTTCAGTTGGTCAAAGTTTCGGAGAATTCTCTGTTTTTTTGGTTCCTTTTTAATCACTTTGTGTTGTCAAAGAAATGAAAGCTTGTGAATAAATGAATTAACAACTAAATATGTTAGGTGAAATGAATTGTTTGGACCTCATATTTTTTGTGTTTCCTCTATTGTTACAGTATACATATATTAAAAATTGAGTCCATTTTCCTAAGAATTAAATTTTGATAAGTGGTATCTAGCGGCTAATAAACTCATGAATAGTTATGTATGGTTACATATAATTTGGATGGGTTTCATGGCTATAATTTAATGGAAGTTATAAACTGTTGATAGTGAAGATGATTTTGGTAGTTATGTTTTTCTTAGGTTTGATGATTATATTTTGATTGTTATGTATGGTTTATGCATAGTTTTGTTTCTTATGTTTTGATGGAAGTTTTTAACTTTTGATACTTTAGATGTTATGATGGCCATGAATGGTTTAATACCTTTATACATTACTTGTATTGTGATAACTATGTAACTAATGTAAGTTGTTAAATTTTCATATTAGAGATGTATGATTTACAAGTTGCATCTTATATTAGACTTTTAAAATATTCAAGTGACTTACAATTAGTACAATTTTAGAATTTCATATTCTTAGTTTTTTTATAAATATTTAGAATTGCAATTATAGAAATTAAATGTTCGATTAGGGAACTAGTGACTTGAAATATTTTCTGTACAATTTATGGTTTGGTTCTGATACTATGGTTATCCCTATTGCTTCTATTGTGGTGATTGCAGATCGACAAATCATCAATTGGTAGTGATGATGATGAGTATTGGCAGAAGAAGGATCTATGAACTCTCCTTGCGGTCGAGTCCTGCTACTTCTGCCAACTTCTTGCGAAATCCTTTCCCTGGCATTGTGTATTCATCGACTAATGATGATTCTACACAACTACTTTTCTTTCATTCAACCCTTGTTGGCAATGTTAGAGGTGACTAATTTGTTTCATGATATAATCTTTTGTCTAATTTTGGAGCTATTTTGCACTCACTCAACTTTCAGAGAGCTATAGGTGAAGGGTATAGATAACTTATTTGATTAATATATATTGGTTTTAGATGAGCCAACAATAACCACAATACTAACTAAGAGTATTTATAGGTGAAGGGTACAGAGAGCTTGTTTGATTAATATGTATTGGTTTTAGACGAGCCAACAATAACCACAATAAGAGTATTTCTCTATCCTTGATGTTGATTTGCTTTTTGCACTTAGTCACTAACAAGATGTCACCAACAATATATAGTAGTTGTTCATGACCAACCATAAACAATGCGTACTACTAAGAATTTTTCATTTGAATCATTAATACTAAAATATTTCAAAAGATATTGTGTTTGCACACTACTTTGTGAACGGTGAAGATTCATGAGTTCCAGATAGTACTTTGCATCCTAAATATTCCATGGTTTGTAGCATTTTCTTTTGCTTCTATTTAGAATGTTTTCTTTGGCATGTTCACTGTGTTAGTAGCTCATGTTATAACTGATGAATATTTTAATATTACCTCAGTGTTAATTGGTCAAACTGTTGCAACTGCATAAACTTTGGTTCTGATACTTCAATGAGGATGCACAAATGTTTAGTTACTTTGATGTTTTACATGGATATGCATGCCTTTAATCATGTGCTTACTCTTTGAAATCAAACTTAAATGAATTTTACAATTATTATCAATTATTTATTTATTTATTTATTTATTTGTTTGTTTATTTTATGTTGTCTTAATAGTTCTTATATTATATGTACTCCAGGGATTACCTGTGGTATTTTAGAGACTTCAACTTTTAAAATTCAGCAACGGGAACATGGTGCATCTTTCTCTAATACTGCCATAACATTTTTGTCATCAGTGGCAAATAAAGATGATGTTCAAACTACAGGTTATTTCTTGTTCCTTTGTAAGCTTCATACCAAGACATTACACATTTTTGTTATCCTTCTTAGTTAACCATTGTTAGTGGTACATGCATTAGGAATGATTATTTTTAAACCGTGCTTCACTATTTTAAAGAAGGAAAACACTTCAAAGAAAATTCGATATAAAACATGGTTAATTTTGGAGAATAAAGAATTTCAAAAAAGACCATGGGAACTTTATTTTCCATTTTTCATATGTCTTTCTACTTTTCTGCTTATATTTTCTTCATTTTTAAATATAAGATTAAGTCCTTAGAAAATAGAATAACTGAAAGTAAACCCTTGTTTAGGCGTTAGGGTTTGCTTACTCACCTTTCTAGAACCAAGGTATTAAATACCGAGCTATGCCGGGCAAAATTTATTGTTTTGCTCATTGAGCGACACCAAGAGGCCGTGACCACTTGCGTTTTTTTTATTACAGTTTTTTTTTTCAGTTTCCTTTTTTTTTGTTTAATTTTAAATTTTATATTTTAAAAGATAGTTTTTTTTTGTTTCTTTCCCATGTTGATTTTTTTTTCCATTGAAAATTCATTAATTTTTTCCTACCATTCATTAATTTTTTTCCCTCCATCGGTCCATGACGCTAAATAAAGAGGAAAAAAAACCTCTTTAATAATCTCTCTGAGGATGATTATTTTTTCTCTGTCCTTCATCTCTTTACAAAGGTAAATAGAGAAAAAAAACTCTTAAGCTCTTTAAGAATGATCATCTTTCTTATTCCCTTCTTCATCCGTCTACGAGGTAAACATAGAGAGAAAAAAATAAATTATTAAGAAAGATAAAATTAATAAATATAATATAATTTTTAACTATATAAAATATACTACTATTAATGAACTAAATTAATCTATATATAAATTTGGTTTAATTTAAATTGATCAAATAAATCCAAATTAGATTACTTAAACTACTTGATCCCGCCATGATGGATTTCGTTTAACCCTAAATCAATTTTTACTCGATAGCATTTCACGAGATAATATCAAAACTTAAATAAGACATTCAACATCTCAGATATAACTCAATAATAAACATTTATATCAATCAAATATTAATAAAATGCTTTTTAATTAGATGATTTTATATTTAAAAAAGTATCTAAACCAATACCGTATCAGCACAACACGATAAGATACTGAAACCGTATCGTGTCATAAATCGAAACTTCGACATGATTCAAAATTTTAATCTTTGTTTAGAACATTATGTTTTTATGGTTGGAATAGTACTGTTTAAGTGAAAAACTCCGTTTCTACCAAATCCTGGAGGAGGAAGAGGATCCTAGGTCCATCACAACATAATCTTTGTTACGTTTGTGAATCTTTAACTTTATTTTGAATCTGAAATTCTACCTTTAGGCTCACTCATATTCACTTTGCCGATGCTCCTATTCTTACTAACCTGGACCAGAGCTCATGATGAGATACTTGGTAATTGATTTGGTAGTCAAACTTCTTATGTTCTTTTATTTTTTTGCCTATCATAATTCTAGGAGTTGTGAGCACTTTCAAGCTGGAAAATTCATGGATTAATAGACTAACAACTTTGAGGATGTAAACATGTTGTGCTTGTCCATTCTTCTCTCAATATATAGTCTTCTATTCACTTCCCTACAATTTATGAACAAGGTTGTCAAATCGGAATTTATATCATGAATTGTTTTGAGGAATTATGAATTATAAGGTTCACATAAAATATTAGGAAATATGCTCAAAAATAATTTTATTTTATTTAGAATAGTTGTGATATCTAAAATATCTATAAAGTAATATAATATTTCATTTAATAGCATAATAGAATAGGTGTGTTAAAAGAGATAGATGTGAAAAGGAAGATAAACTCTACCCTTTCACATCTTCAAATAATGGTTCTTAAAATATTTTTAGAAGGTCCCTACATAAGTGCCTTGACATTTTAGCTTAGATTGGGTTTCCACCATAGTTTGCAAAATCGCGATCCGGATCGTAGGATCGTACGATCCTACGATCCGGAAACCCAAAATCGATCCAGGATCGTGCAGAATCATTTTTGCAGTAGGATCGCAGCAGGATCGGTAGGATCGGAGCAGAATCGGTAGAATCGGAGCAGGATCGGAGCAGAATCGGAGTAGGATCGGTGGAAGCTTTGAGAGGTCATAACTTTTGACTCGGATTGAACCACGGGGCCTATAATATATCAAATTAAAGCTCGTTCAGAGATCTTTAATAAATTTCAAAGTTTATCCTTAACCATTATCTTTTTTTCATCTTATTAGAGTTTTAAATTATTTAAATATATGTTTAATTATTCTTGAGTTAGTTTTTTATCAATAATATTCTGTCATTTATTTTTCTCAAAACAATAAGTTTTTGAATGTCTATTGTCTAGTATTGTGTGACATCAACCAGTCTTTAGAAGATTATTTCCGACATTCATATTTGAATCGAAGGATTCAATAGCTTCTGTTATATACGTTAGATGCTTTGTTGACATTTAAATTGAATTATTTTATAAATCAAGGAATATTTTTGACATTGTATGTGTTATTATTATTGTGTTAATAGATATTTTATATTCTTTTATTTTATGATATGAAAATATAAATATTATTACTATGCGAGAATGATAGTTGAATTACAAGTTAATTTAAATTTGTACATGTAGTAATGTAATTTGATGTGTTGAGTGTAAATAATTGCATATATATACAAAATTAGTTATTTATTTATATGTAAATGAGTTTTTAGGTATTTTTTCTAATTATTAATCATGTATGATAAAATTTTAAGGGTTTTTGGTAGGATCGTACGATTCTACGATCCGATCCTGACCGATCCGATCCTGACCCTAAATCGATCCTGCGTAGGATCGCGATTCTACAAACTATGGTTTCCACTTTGGCTTTGACAATATGGAGTAAGTTGGATCATAAAAACTATATAAGTTCATATTTTTAAATGTATAGATTATTGTTTATTTTATTTTATTCTACTAAGAATTGTAATTTAATAAGCAATAGAATTTTTTTTTTATCAAATGTTTTTGACCGTGATAAATTATTGGAATCAAATGTAAGAAAACTTAGAGTCTTAGACTCTTAAGTCACGATGTCATCTTTCTTGTCATTTTATTTGTTAATTTACAAAATTAATTCTTCTAAATTATTATTAGGTGTCACAATTATATTGGCTATCATCAGTTTTGTTTCTTAACTTGATAAGATTTTTTTATCTTTTTTTTTTAAATTTTAAGATTTTAGTCCGGCAACCTTAATACTTCTATTGTATATCATTTCATATTTTTTATTATACTAAATTTGGTTTAATTTCTAGTATATTGCATCTAACTTAATTTCTTAATGAAATAGATATAATTTTAATTGGCTAAATATAACATGGACTTTCTTTTTTTAGAAAGATTCATATCAAACCAAATAATTTTTCATTTTTGATTCATATGTAAGAATTGCATTGATTTATATGTGAATTATGTTATATGATTCTAGCAACTAAGAGTTTTATATTATTTAATAGAATACAATAGCTAAAAGAGTGGAATCTTGAAGTTAATAATGACATAGAAGCATAAATCTTGTCAAGTGGAGACAACAAGTTGTTGACAGCCAATATGAACTTGACATTGTAGAATGATTAATAAAAGTCAATCCTGTCATATGATATCTAAAGTGATAATAAGGGTGAAATTAATAGCGACTTAGAAGTTATGTCATGTCTAAGTTATAATAGCAATTTAGAAGTCATGTCATGTCTAAATTATCTTTCATTTGATGATAATATTTTTTTTGTATGTGGAAAATATTTGGTGAGGAAGGTTCCTATTACTCAATTCATTTCATTTTTTAATGGAATTAAATAAATAATAATTTGAACATTAAGAATATTAGCTTATATTTTTTTGTTATAAATCAACATCAATTTATTTCATCTATTCCATTACGTTATTAAATAAAATTTATATTATGTTGCATAGTTTTAGAATTATTTTCAACATATATAATTTTTATAGGGATCTTGCTTTATGGTTGTATACGATTTCATGATGTGATCATCGCAATGATTCATGAGCCTCAATTTGACAACCTTGAGGATAAGTTGTCACATCTAAGACAGCTTATAAAAATATTTCATAATGATAGGATTTAGAAACTTATCATCCGACAAGGAGAAAAAAATAAACATCATAAAAGCTGGGGCAAGTGATGATTTGGGTATTTGACTTCTTCGTTGCAGGTTAATTTTCCATCTACTTAGATATGATAATTATTGGTTTATTTTGATTGTGTCCAATAACCTAACAATTATTCTAGTTTTTACAAGAACTGTTATGCTCAAATTTCTATTTGTCTTCCTGCAGAAACGGTAGAGGAGTTATATAAAAAAATACTCATGTCTATTGAAGCTCGGACTATGTCTCCAAATGCTTGGTTATGGTCTCTAATAAGTAAATGTTCAACCAGAGATGATATAAAGCTTCTCTTGGATGCATTACACAAACTTCGTATATTCGTAAGTTCTATTGATTATTTGACAGAGTTAATCCTTTTCCTCTCCTTTCTGCTTCCTGGCTATACTTATGGGCACATTGTTTGCTTCTGAATATAAGCACAAAGCTTGCTTGAGTTGCCAGAAAAAAAATAAAGATATTATTTGACTATGATTATGAAAGGATGTGGCTCATATGGTAAAAATCATCCATCAGAAGAATCAAAGATGTTTCTCGCTGACGTGATGAGTTTATGGATCCCATATGTCCATGTGACCACATTAACCATAGTATTATAATCTATCAACATTCATGAATAGGTTTGTATCCACTTCCTAAGAGCTCACCTGTGAACCTTCAGAAATATTAAGAAAATAAGTTTCAATATTCTTTAAAGACTCAATTAAACCCAAACATGAATGTGATGATTTTTGGTTTGTTAATGTTCTAGTACAAATTAGGAATTTGTTTTTTAAATCTAATACTTTATTTTGCTAAATCTTTTTATTTAGGATAATAAACTAATTAAGGTACTTTTGAGTATGTTAGGGACTTATTTGTAAATACTATATATTACAAGAGCCTAAATGTAATCTTTACTTGGATGGATAATATAGTTAAAATGGATTAGCTAGGGCATTGAACCTAAATCTTTCCCGTATCTAATATCAGAGTCGTATGGTCCTTGATTTAGAATTGAGAAGGTGTGTTGCTGAGATCACATATTCCCTTCTGTGTCAAATGGTGCCATGTCACCCCATTCAAGACTAGAGACCTTTTGATCCTATTCATCTGGGAATGTGGAGCTCTCTATTAAGATGCATGACCATTCTTCTCTCTCCTTCCTCTCAACATTGTAACAGCCTCTCCTGAGACTTACCTTGACTTCCATCAGTCGATTGGTGCCTTGACCTTCCTCTTAATGCGGCAACAATGTTTCTTGAGATCTGCTCAAGCTCCCATTCGCCTTTGCCTTGATGCGGCCACCCACTTCCCATTGGCCTCTTATTGAGTGAGCATGTGAAAACAGTGAGTGATGTCTCCCCTCTTTCGCCTAAATCTCGATACAATGTCTCTACCTTTTCTCATAAGACCCTGAAGTTGTCTCAACTTCTTCTGATGAGACAAAGCTACCTTCGCCACCATTGGAGCGAAGGAAAACAACTATTGACGATCACAATTTGTCTCTGCTAGAGGAGAATCATTTTGATTCGCTACTCAGCGATGAAACCACATCTACCTTTTCTTTTATTCTTGATTAAATTACTGAAGCAGTAACCTATAAGAAAAAAGAAAAGGACAAGTTTCTTAACTGCATCATCAAGCATGTTTTATTCTGCTACTTGAATCTCTTGGGGTCGATGCATATCACCATGGAAAATCTCAACAGAAGAAATTATGCAACATGGTTATAGCAGTTCTTGTTTAGACCATGGGTCAAGGATAGCTACAATAACTCATTACCTGAACTGTTGATATTTTTCAGTTCATTCAAGCTTCATGGTAGCATGCTGACGCACAACCATTGGCTCTTCTTTGGTAGTCCATCAACCCCATTCTCATGAGCCTTTATTGATTCTTCTTTTTGTGCTATGGGATTTGGACATATGTTAGAGATCCATACACGGTGATATTTCTTGAGCATATGATGTGATTAGAAGTCTATTTCAGTTGCGATAGTCTGACATAGAGATCATGACATAGAGATAACAACACATTGGTCGATTCCAGATCATCATTGTTGATCTTCTAGATATCTTTTCAATTATCTTTACTGTATGAGCTACACAAGGAGTGTTTCAACCAATTGTTGACTATTACATTGCTCACATAGTTCAACCTTACTAGAGTTCGTGCAAACTCAAATTTTAGGAGGTGCCTCCATTCTACATCTATCAAAAGTCTAAATGAGAGTGTTGAGGGCATTCAGTCACTAGATCCATAGCATCATCAGTATAACTTGTAGACAGATCCACTCTTAACACCTAGTTAATGTTGGTAGAGTTCAGGGTGGTAGAGAAGATTATTGGCAAAATTGTGGTCTTACTAGTAGACAACACATACCGAAATGTAAGAGTGGAAAGTTAGCCATGTTGGGGATAACTGCTGCTCACTTCATGACTAGCCACCTGGTCATCCTCTACACTTTATCAGAGGAGGTGCAATCCAAAGAGATTTTTACATTAAGAGTCTTAGGATTGAGTATATCAAGTTGCACTTTCATATATCTTTACCAACTTCAATTTTAATGGAGTCTTATTGTAGCAAATCTGCCACCCTCTAGTCAACTCGGCACCCTCGGACAACTTTAATGGAGTCTTAACAATATACGTTATAGGTCTACATTTAATATTATTTTGATGGATAATATATATATATATATATATATATAGGTAGAAAGAATTAGCTAGAGAATAACAGAGATAGATTAATTGCAACTTTGTTAATGAGAATATACAGTATGACGAGATTGATACATCATTTGTTAGTTCTAATGATCAATTAACAAAGTTTTCTTTTAAAAGTCCTAGGATCAACATATTTGTAGCAAGCTGGGCTTTCATACATTTTTTTATCAACTTGAGGGAGTGTTAAAGATCTATTTATTCATAAATAGTATACATTATAATGACAAAAATGTAATATTACTTTTATGGATAATATATATGCAGGTAGAAGGGACTACCTAGGATTTTAAACTAAATCTTTCCCTCTCAAAGTCCATTTAGATATAATATTAGAATTATTTCCAATTAAAAATATTTTTGTTTATTTCTATTTATGTTTGGGTTGATCCCTAAGATAATCATCTTCTTCATCATAAAGTTTGAGTTTTTGAGAATTTTATTTTGGTATTCCTTCATTTGTTATTAAAGTTGAATCTGGTTGGTATTCTGTAGGGGTGTAAATGAGCTAAGCCGCTCGTGAGCTATTCGAAGCTCGATTCGATAAAAGCTCGTTTGAGCTCGTTTAATGAGGCTCGTTAAGATAAACAAACCAAGCTCAAGCTTCACAATATTCGGCTCATTAGCTCGTGAACATGTTCGTTAAGCTCATAAATCAACTTTTTAATAAAAAAAAATAGTTTTGATATTGAATTTATAGATTTTACACTCTACTTATGAAAAACATAGACAAATATATTAAATTTATTTATTAGAATAAAATTATAAATTTTAACAAGAATATTATAATTTTTTTAAAATATATAATTTAGTTTTTAATGAATATTTAAATTTATAATTTATATTTATTAAGTTCGTTTAGGTTCGATAAAAGCTCGAATAAGCTCGTGAGCCATGAATATATTCGTTAAATAAAGCTCGAGCTCGGCTCGATTATACACGAGCCAAACTCAAACATCCAAGAGTTCGGCTCGGCTCGGCTCGATTACACCCATGCACAATCCATCCTTTCCATCAATTTTTATCTTTGTGTTACCTTCTCCTGCAACATCACTTCCTTCCCTGTTCATCAGTTCATCCCCTTTTTCTGCTAGCACCCCTTTTAGCTGTGTTTGAAGATACAACATTTTGAACATTCAACTCCTAAATCTCCCAGTGTTGGATTTGTCTTCCTCTTCTGCTAGTTCCATGGCAGCCCTCCTTTTGTCTTTTCGCTTTCATCATTTACCCTAGATGTGGGTTGTGCAAATCACAAGCATCACGGCTGCTGCTGCCAGATTTAGAACCTGTCCACCTCTACATGCAGAAGATGATATCTCCTATTCAAGATCTCCACCTTCATCATTGCTGCACACAAGTGGTGATTTCTGTCTTCAGCAGATCAATTTGTATAAATCTTCTTTTATAAAAATCTCCATTAGAGTCAATTCTAACATCCTCTATTATCCTTAATAGGATTGATATCTTCTTCCCTACCAGCGCTGTGAGGAATCTACTGTAAGAGTGAGCCTTCCCTTCCTCTTCTTCGGTACCATAGAGAGGAGGGCCCATCCTCCTTAACAATGGTTTTGGAACTGCTTCTTTCATCATCAATTTGCAATGCAGCCACCACTGCAACTATAGTCCTGAACTCGTCATTTGTAGCCCTGCTCCTCGACACTTCTGCAAGCGAAGGCAAAACCTTGTCTTTTGTTGGTCTAGATGCCAATGTGCCCTACCTAAGCAGATTCTTTCTTTTAAACTTGGTATAACTTTCCATTTCCACCGACCAATTATTAAGGCCTTGAGGAATTGATTAGAAGGGGATGAAAAGTGATTGACCTATAATTCAATCATCCTACTCTCGCCAATGCCTTAGCCATGTCATACAAATAAAGTTATGCAATGAAAATAAAGCATTAAGACAATTTACACTTACCAATCATTAACACGAGCATGTAATGTGGTTTGGAACCTTCATTCCTATCCGAGGCCTATGACTCATAAGTGAATCACTCTTGAAAGCTCACTATCTTTCTCCTTTGCATATAACATTTGGACTGGAGAAACCTTTTACAACAATAAATTTTATAATAAAAACTTAGAGGACTAGGCTAAGAATACAAGGGAAAAATTCTAAGTATTGTTCAATCAATATTTACACTAGCTTTTAAAAACTCCTCTTAGTCCTTTTATTGTCTTTAATCTCTTTAGCTGTAACTTATTGTCTTCAACCTTCACTTACGTTTTGTTGTTATGTTGCCAATTAGTATCTTTGGATTACTTTTGTTTGTAGGTTACCAACAGTTACCTCAATCGACTAGTTTCCACCTTTAGTTGAATGATCCATTGTAAACCCTAGCTCATTCGACCATTGCAACTTCAGTCAAATCAACAACCATTTTTGGCTCTCATTGAGTCAGTTGACTAAATTCCAACATCATATGATTAAACTTGATCAGTTGACTAGGTTCCAAATAGAAATATTCTTACGAGCCACCAAACCATCAATCTTGAGTTGACTCCTTAATCGACTTAGCTCATTTGTCGATTAGATTCCAACATTAACATGGGTCATTTGAACTCAATCACTTGACTACCTAGTTGACTATGCTTATAACAGAGGCATTCTTTTAGGTAGCCATCAAGCTTGAGTTAGATTCATTGACTGACTCGTGCTAGTGGACTGGGAACACACTAGTCAATTAGAGCTTTGACTATGATCATCCATTAATACAAGTCCCTCCGCTCTCACAACTCGCACAAAAAAAAAATGTGAAACCTCCAAATCATCGGCCCCCTAGAGCCGGTCCTATGGATATGAAGAGAGGAAAATTCAAGTACACATATGGAAGGCGCATAGCGGGCAGTACCACAGGCAATGACACCCTGAGTTGGCCCCTGCCCAATTCGGACAACTCTCACAACTCGCACAAGCGCTTACCTTCCGTAGCTTGACTTGGCTACTAAGGTTATCTCTTGCAAGGTTCTCATCCTTCAGATGCACTGAGCTCTTAGCTTGCACCATGTGCAATACTTCACACTTTTATTTACGTAGTTTGCGTTATTCTAGCTACCATCAATGTTGTGTCTTGATGCTCCTCATTCTGCTGTCCTTCGAATGTTCCATTCTATCCTTTTTTGATCTCCAGTGGACCTCGACCCATTGAGTCAACTAACTTGCCATGCCACGTCAAGCTCCATAAGTTACTCTAACACTATCTTAAGACTTCTTGTCCTAAAGTCCCCTTGAATGCTTCATACAACCTTCTCCTTAATCCATCATACCTCCAAGCCATTGAGTGCATTGCCTTGTCGTGCAAGTGATTATCCACGCTCAATCTCGTTAAGTCATGAGCTTCGCAAGATCCATTTGTGTCTGGTCAAGTTCTTGCATGATTTAACACATTGAACATATAAAGCAAGGTCTAACTTAAACCCTTTATTCAAACATCCAAATCCAAGATCGAGTACAACCACTTAGGTACGATTGCACCATCATCAACTTTCTACATAAGCCTGGTCATGTGCCTAAGCTGAGGACCAAATTCTAACTGCTTATGCTTCTCCAATCGAAACTTCCTATACACAAAGTACCTCCTTCCTTGACCAACTTATGCTTTTTCTTGAAGTTATTATTCCACAAGTTGCACATCATCCACAGTTGACTTAAGAGCTCGAGCCCTAACCTAGGGGACTTTATCACAATCCTCAATTGTGGAAGAGATTCATGCCACCTGTATGTTCATCTTTAGGCTCCTGTGATTAATAGTAGTGGGCTCAAATTTAACTAGATTTGGTATAAGGGCAGATTGGATCCATTAAAAACTAGAAGAGTTGAAGATGTTTGGGATTTACTACAAGTGTGGTCCAAAATCGACACAAAGTTTATTGGCAAGATTGCAAAGGAGATCCCAAGTGCAACCACTCTACTGATTGAATGATGTCCGAATACGTGACAACTTCAACAGGAGACATTTGCATTTTCTAGTAAAGTCACAACATATTCTTTTATTAGTTAGTTGATTAATTTAACTTTTCTCTATTTAATTAATTTTCCCCACAAAACTTTTAGGTGTTATTATATCTTACTTTAAAAATACCAACATATGTATAACTTTTTAAATTTGTATCTTAGTTTGTTCTTCATTTATCATATTGTAATTTACAAAAAAATATATCTTCCATCATATTTTTTTATTGCACCTTTGTTCACTGCATTACTTAATAAGCATAGTTACTTGTCAATATATTTAGATATGCACGATAAGAAGAAATGCTACTACTGTTAGAAATATGAGAGACACATGTTTACACTGGCTTAAATTCATTGGAAATAGGTGCGAACCATTTTAATGAATATGCCCCTAGATGATTTAATGGATAACATGCACCCTTACCAACAATCATATTACTTGGAAATGCAAGCCTAAACATGCTAAGGCAGAAGTTTCTAGTTTTGACAGATAAGATTTGATATCTTTTTAGTTGACTAATTAAAATAGAAGATTTTTTTGATTGATATGACATGATCACTATCGAATGAGTATAGTTTGCCAAACATAAATCTATTGGAGCCATTAAGGAATTTTAGCAAAGTGTGCAAGCTTGTTAGACTAATTTGGATAACCATCTATTGAATATTGGCCATATAAACTTAAAGAAAGATATTCATAAACAGTTTACCTATGAACTATATCGCAAATGGATAAATCTCAAACAATTTCTTAAGTTTGTTTAGTAGAATACTGCTTTTAATTTTAAAATTTACATGTGTTGTAATATTAGATGGACTTAGGCGGATCCTTGTCCCATAGATTAATGTCTTGGGTCAAAAGTTCTTAAATAAGGTATTTTATCTTCTCTTACATTGACAGACAAGGTTTATCAAAAGATGTAAAGGTTGAATGGTACCTTAAGCAAAACAAATTCTATTGAACAAGATGAAGAGAGAAATACTATCCTAAACATAAAATTGCACATATCAGGAGCACAACCCAAGTTGAAAAGTAAATTTCATAAAAATGAAACGTAGGTTAAGTACGTCACCGAAAGCCCCACTTTATCTAAAATCAGTTAACTTTAGTTGAATCACATGACTTAAAGGTATCATATGACGTTTTGGCACAAAAGACCCTTTTCTTTATGATGAAGAACTTTTAGCAGAGCCACAATATTTGATTGAAATATCTAGATTGAATATAATTGTTGTCCACATCAAGTATGTGTTTAAGTAATATCTGTTAAGTGTAATATAATAATTGTAGCATTAGTATAATTTATCACTTATAAACAACTCTAGAAACAGTCGAAGTAAAATTTATTTGTTTTTTTCAATATATAACATGCTTAGAAAACTATAGATGGCTATGTTTCATATATTGAATAGAGTTAGCTTAGTTATAAGCATAAGCTTGTCTTTAGTTCTTGAAAAAAGCTCAAGCTCATTTCGAGTTGAATAAGAACAGAATGAATAGACATACTTGAGCATAATCCATTTAATATGATTAAATTCAAGGTTTATTGCTTGAGGCTTGAAAATGATACATTATATGGTCATTGATTTTGTGTTTTGGATGCAGAGGTTATCCAACCTTCGGATACACTCAAATTTCAATTGTCATCTTTGTATGAAGGTGTCTGAGGCATGCGCTCGTGCAAATGCCCTTGATTATGGTATGCTCTATACATGAACTTGCAGGCTATGGATCTTCAGTCAAAATTTTGCTCGCTTGACACTAACACATTGCATTCAAGTGCTTCAAATGTTTTACTGGATATCTTCTGCATAACTACCATCCATGATGGTGAAGACTTGAAGTCTTCAAATTTTACTTGTGATTGACTTAAATAAGCTCTTTAATATACAATCCATCTGCTGTCTTGGAACACTTTTAATCTTTCAGCTCTTGTTATGATGAATTAGAGCTATCACTTCTCTCAAAAGGTTTTAGAGCATATTTGCTTGGTAAATGCAAATACCAGAACACCTAGTAAATCTTAGAAACAGTCTGCTAGACGGAGGCACAGAGGTAGATATTTACATCCTCAGGTTCAAGTGCCCCTAAGGTTATGAATCTCAACATAAATTGGCCTGTGAATAAAATGCAACATTCTTTTAGCTTTATTCATTTTGCACATATTCAAAGGGATTCATTAGACGTACTCCATTCTGCAATATGTTGCATATATTTCAACGAAATGGTGACAATGGTGGAGGTAACAATGAAGGCATTTGAGTTTCTAACTCAAGTTAAATGGAGTGTTGGCTGATGAAACTAAGTAAAAGAGTCACAGCAGATGTATGTTTTCTTAGTGTGGTTTATACTATGCTTATGATTGGGATTAGCGATTATAATATTTTAAATATTTTTTGGGTTCATGGTGATATCGGCAATTGCACTATTTATGCATATTATCAATGCATTAATGTTGTTTATGAGGGAAGAATTATGGGAAGCTATATAAAATTAGAGAAACTGCCAAAAAAAATATTTTTTTATCAATTTGACCAACCTTTTAGAGGTAACTAGCATGGCATCTGCAGGGTTAAAGACTTTATGGAAGCACAATATCTACGGTTTATCTCCAAGTATCGGTTCTGCTCATTATTTACTGGTATGCAATGCACTTACCTGGTAGTTTCATTACTTCGTTTGCTTGAGAAATCTTTTTCTACAGTCATATGCCAAGGAGCACAATGACGATCAGCTTATGGTAAAGATTATGCGGATTCTAGAAAGGAACTCATTGCCACTTCAAGCAGGTACAGCAGACAAAGTATTCAGGTATTATGATAGTACACAATTTCTGTTGTCATTCTAGGTAAAAATGGAAAGTCTGAGGTCATACCACAGTATTCTTATGTTGCCTCTTATTATGAGGTTTAATCATTGTAAAGAGGAGATTTCTCATGATTTCATTATTTTACTTATTTACTGGAAGAAAGAAAAGGGTCATAAGAATATGCATACCACAGTATAGTTTCAAAAAGCATGCAGTCAGTAGGTGACCAACTGAACATAGTGCACATGCGATGTGCAGGAACATAGATGGGAATACACAAACTTTTTTTCACAATATTAAAAACATTTATATTTATAAAAGATAACTAATATCCAATAAAATATATTGATATAGCCTTCCAATTCATACTTCTTTATAGAACAAAATATGACGATCATTGTACAATACAAAGAAGCAAAACATATGAAATATAACAACCAATATTTATCAATATGTGAAATTAATCCAAATAAGATATTTATCTATTTATTTTTTAACTACAATCCATATGCGGCTGTTATGTGATCCTTTATAAAATCCGCCTTGGTGACTGAATATGCAGTCCAAGTGGGGTTTTTACCATGAGCATTTTTATCTTGGCAGCAATTTCCTGTGGTCATGGTTCTACTCACTTTTACATACCATGATAAATATACACAGTTTATTTATGTTACCTAAGGTCAACTGTTCAAGTCTCCTGTACTTTTTCTCCAATTCAATTTAGCTACACAATGACAATGGATAAGAAGATAAAAATATGTCTGAAAGATCATATTTCAGCAGATCCATACAAACTTAAAACATGATTATATTATATATTAGAGTTGAATAGATGGGAATAATGCGATACTGGTTTGCAACAAAACTTTATGTGGTACTTGATTGTCAGTTTAATTGTAAGGATGAGTTTTGCTTTCTAACTTATTATATGAGGAAGCATCAGAAAGATGATACTGAGCAAATTAAAACAAAAAAGGAATAGACAATAGTACTGTGTTAACCAGTAATGCTAGGCTGCCATCGCCATGCTTAGCTCTAGTTATCGTAGTTAAGCAATGTTTGAGTAAAAAGCAACAGCCAGGACCCACGAGTAGGGTTGAGCAAAATCTCAATCACCGAACTGATTTGATTTGGAAATTCAGTTTGGTTAATTCCGAAATTCATTTTTTTTTAAAAAAGAATCTCGACTATTTTGGTTCGGTCTCCATTATAAAACCCAAAATTCGGCTGATTAAACCAAATTGAATTTATGGCAGTCAACTAATGCATTATGATCAATTGATTGCTGGTCCAAGTTTGTGATAAAACAGACAGGAAGTGGCGCAAATCGACATCCATAAATTTAGCATAGTAAGTTTAGGAATCAATTGGTGCAGTTGACTGTCCACATAGCAATAAATTCTTGTTATTTTTTTTAAAAAAAAAGTTCAGTTAATTCGGTTGGTTATTGAATTAATCGATTTTATATCGGTTCGGTTTTAGTGGCAAACTTCGATTGGTTCGGTTTGTCCAAAAAAGTTTGGTTTCGGTTAGTTCAGTTTTAACTGAATGCTCATCTCTGCCCACGAGGATGACATATGCCAATTTGTTGAAAGAAGATGACCCAAATAGCAGTGCCCGTTAGTCCGTTACACCTTTAGTGAAAACTAAAAGTAGAATACTACATGGTTGGAGTGAGAAAATTATTTAAATCCCTGCAGTTGTTAAATCTATATTGATTACAGTGGTGGGCAAAATGTTTGATATTATTGTATGACGTACAACTAATTCTACCTCTTTGATCTAGCTGGCCATTTCTTGTAAAGCTAAATAACTCATCACCTGTAAATAAATTCTAATTCCTGGTACAGATAACTTTTCATTTAAATCTCTCAGAATTTTAGTTTCTTCTAATATCTAACCTTTTTTTTGGATACATGGTTCTTTACATGTTTCTCTACATATCATATATTTTTCAATACATATGAATGAACTATCTTGCTTGGACATGCTGAAAGCATGTGAAGAATTTTATGCATTATTTCATGCCCCATAGTAAAAACTTTGCATTATGTTTTAAGATTTACTAATGTTCTTAATATGAATGCAAAATGTCTGGTGGCTGGCTACAGCATCTGTTACAACACAAATAATTGGGCTCTCATCTCCAAGTATGCAACAAAGTTTATCAGTGCTAGGGTAAAACTTCGCCCATCAACATTTGATATTTGGATGGAATTTGCTGCAAAAATTGGTATGATTCTCTACCTTTTTATTTCCTGTAGGAGTAATAGATATGCCCATGTTTCCTGCACCAATATGATTCAATTTGGATTTACTGTTCAAAGTGATGTTAGAATAACTAAAATAAAAGTGCTTTTGAAGTAAGGGTGGGGTAATGTTCTTCACACATCTCCAATTTACTGATTTGGAATTGTTATGGACAAATATAGTGTTCATTGCTATTATTTTTTTTTTAAAACTAAGAATCTCATGGGGTTCTTTCCTCACATCATACTTCATGCTATACAGACAAACATGCATGCTTTGTTTGTATGCTTCCTTTCTCTGTTTCTGTAGCAGGTTTTGAAAAGATTTATTTTTGATTTTTTTTTTTTGCATGAATAAACTCTTGAAGGTACTGATTTTTGTAGCACTTCAGGAAACCATTATTTATATGTCTGAAGCATGATACCATGAGATCATTTTTGTATATCTAGATTAGATGTTCACAATGATTTTTTGAAGCACCTCATGAACACTGTGTTTATATCTATCTACACAAATCATAAAGCGTTTTGGTATTTTGCAAATTATAAATCATATCAAATTGTGATCATAAGGTTCATATTAAACACATGAATAAGTGAAAAAAAAATCTTATCTTATTAAAGTTGAAAGAAAGAATATCCTGTTTCAAACCATATTATGATTGATAATAAAGCACAATAACCCATTGCTACCATTATACAATGGCCATAAAGAAAGTATGAGAATGTAGTAAACTGGAAACAAATATAATTTTTCCTGTAAATGAGTCAATTATAACGAGTGGGTATTACTAAAATCTATAAGAAATGATTTCTATCTTCCGCTTGAACTTTTGAATATAGTAGAACATCATGTCTTATGCCAGTCAAATGGTTTTTGATTCCCAACCCAGTATTTGTTTCCACAGTGATTACATTTCAATCACATTTGATTTCCTTTAGCAACTTTTTTACAATGTTCCCATGTAACATTTACTTTCTATTTCTTTGGAGACATTTTGATTTCTTGAATCTGTTTAAGGTGAAACAGAAAATAAACTTGATTTATGTTACACAAAACAAAACAAAACAAAACAAAAAGGTGATTCATTTATGTGAACTGTGAAGACACAAAGTTATCAGTCACCAGTCCAGAAGATTGGAAAAACAGAATAACATCAATTTACAACGAATTTTGTTTCACGAAGAGATGTAACATGCACAGTGAAGAAGCACCACTCTATTGCACAGCAAAGCATCACAGGTAAAATGTTATGAAGTGCAAAAGTTAGAACATGAAGAAGCACCATGGTCAGTTTGTGAAGAAGCACTGTAGCTGGAATGTGAAGAAGCACCATGGATTTGGAGTGTCTACTACATGCTAGCATTTAGCATTTCTTAGACAAACAAAAAAAAATGGACTGAAGGACACTGGCATTGAGAATGCTTCTGGTCTCACATTTGACAAATGCTGTTGCTGTTGTTTCTACATGTGGAAGGAGCATCTGTGGAGGTCAATTATATTGCAAGTGGTGATGGCCG
Organism: Zingiber officinale; assembly: GCF_018446385.1. Classification (NCBI taxonomy): domain Eukaryota; kingdom Viridiplantae; phylum Streptophyta; class Magnoliopsida; order Zingiberales; family Zingiberaceae; genus Zingiber; species Zingiber officinale. Next base: position 148,488,414 of record NC_055988.1, read on the forward strand.
ACACTGATGGTCAGCTGTGATGGCAATTGAAGGTTGATTTGACTGGTGGAGGAGCCGTGACTTCGTGGAATCAACCACATGAAGAGGGACATGAGACCAAACGAGATGTGGGCTAACCCTATAATATTGTTTATATATTTTTTTTTGATATTTGATTCTAATTTATTTTGGTCCATTAATCAGACTGCTTCATATCTAGTCAGACCTATTTGTATCGAGATGGAACCATTTTCAGATCAATTCATGACCACTTCCAATTAACCCCACCAATTCAAATCATTTGGGGGTGAATTGAATCAATCACATGAATTAAATGCAAAATCTGTGATTCTGATAACACTAATTTTGTTATGTCTACATTAGATGTTTGTCAATATTACCTTTGATTTTGTGTACACAGGAGATGCTCAATCTATTTGGAAAATTGAGAAGCTGAGAGCAAAATCTTGGAAAGAACCGACAGTTTTGAGTGGGCTTTCCTGTGCTATGGTAACTATCCTTATTGGATACCTACGGTTCCTAATCATTTGGATACCTAGTATTGTTCTCTATGTGATATGTTTCAACTATTGCATCTAGATCTACCATTATATTGCTGACTGCTGATCTAAGGAAAACAAATTGTAGAATGAAAGTAATTTTACCAAGTTACTAACAACTTGAGAGATAGAGGCACTATTATAGAGAAAGATGTCACAAGATTTTAAACATATGAAGATCTCATGGGCACTCTTTTTAAATTGCTTTTTCTCTGTTTGATTTTGCATTGTCTTGTACTTCATTTTCATTTACTTAGAAAAATAACTAGGGCCATGGTGAATAAACAAGTTTGTTGGTATGACCAATAATTGTTTCTAATAAATGTGGCATAGTCAATTTTAACAAATCCAGGGGTTTTCTTATTTTAGTTTCCTTTTTAAAATTAATTGACTTCTACTATTACTTATTTTTTTGAATCATGGATAATTTTCCTTCCAAAAGTAAAATCATTGCCTCTTTTATTCAGTAATTTTGATATTAACAAATATTGTGTCTATTGCATTATGGTTTTATTTTTTTTTTGGGAATGAACTTAGTTTATTGCCTTTTTTCATAAAACTATGGCAGGGATATCTACTTGAACATAACCCAGAGACTGCTGCTGCTACCATTCATCTCCTTTACCAGGTTTGACTAACTTTTGATCACTTTTGTTCGGACAAAATATCCTAATTTATTTTTACATTGTAGTATGTTAGCCAAAGATAACAATTGGTTGAAGCCATTCCTATCATACACTCATGAGGATGTACCCTAACGAGTACTCTTTTAAGTTTAAGACAATATATGATGTATATGTTGTCTGAGACATGTGCCTCTGACAGTAATTCTCTAGCAAATTTATCTAAGAAAAGATGTGGAAAGTTTTAGTGTTGTTCTTATTGTCTTTTTCATCATTTATGTGAGATTGTACTCATTCAAAAGTCTCATTGTTTGTGTGACTTTTTTAGAAACTTTATTTACCCTCAAATCTGTAACTGAAATTCAAGCTAATTTGTTGAAAGAAGATGACCCAAATAGCAGTACCCGTTACACCTTTAGTGAAAACTAAAAGTAGAATACTACATGGTTGGAGTGAGAAAATTATTTAAATCCCTGCAGTTGTTAAATCTATATTGATTACAGTGGTGGGCAAAATGTTTGATATTATTGTATGACGTACAACTAATTCTACCTCTTTGATCTAGCTGGCCATTTCTTGTAAAGCTAAATAACTCATCACCTGTAAATAAATTCTAATTCCTGGTACAGATAACTTTTCATTTAAATCTCTCAGAATTTTAGTTTCTTCTAATATCTAACCCCTTTTTTGGATACATGGTTCTTTACATGTTTCTCTACATATCATATATTTTTCAATACATATGAATGAACTATCTTGCTTGGACATGCTGAAAGCATGTGAAGAATTTTATGCATTATTTCATGCCCCATAGTAAAAACTTTGCATTATGTTTTAAGATTTACTAATGTTCTTAATATGAATGCAAAATGTCCGGTGGCTGGCTACAGCATCTGTTACAACACAAATAATTGGGCTCTTATCTCCAAGTATGCAACAAAGTTTATCAGTGCTAGGGTAAGACTTCGCCCATCAACATTTGATATTTGGATGGAATTTGCTGCAAAAATTGGTATGATTCTCTACCTTTTTATTTCCTGTAGGAGTAATAGATATGCCCATGTTTCCTGCACCAATATGATTCAATTTGGATTTACTATTCAAAGTGATGTTAGAATAACTAAAATAAAAGTGCTTTTGGAGTAAGGGTGGGGTAATGTTCTTCACACTTCTCCAATTTACTGATTTGGAATTGTTATGGACAAATATAGTGTTCATTGCTATTATTTTTTTTTTAAACTAAGAATCTCATGGGGTTCTTTCCTCACATCATACTTCATGCTATACAAACAAACATGCATGCTTTGTTTGTATGCTTCCTTTCTCTGTTTCTGTAGCAGGTTTTGAAAAGATTTATTTTTGATTGTTTTTTTTTGCATGAATAAACTCTTGAAGGTACTGATTTTTGTAGCACTTCAGGAAACCATTATTTATATATCTGAAGCATGATACCATGAGATCATTTTTGTATATCTAGATTAGATGTTCACAATGATTTTTTGAAGCACCTCATGAACACTGTGTTTATATCTATCTACACAAATCATAAAGCGTTTTGGTATTTTGCAAATTATAAATCATATCAAATTGTGATCATAAGGTTCATATTAAACACATGAATAAGTGAAAAAAACTCTTATCTTATTAAAGTTGAAAGAAAGAATATCCTGTTTCAAACCATATTATGATTGATAATAAAGCACAATAACCCATTGCTACCATTATACAATGGCCATAAAGAAAGTATGAGAATGTAGTAAATTGGAAACAAATATAATTTTTCCTGTAAATGAGTCAATTATAATGAGTGGGTATTACTAAAATCTATAAGAAATGATTTCTATCTTCCGCTTGAACTTTTGAATATAGTAGAACATCATGTCTTATGCCAGTCAAATGGTTTTTGATTCCCAACCCAGTATTTGTTTCCACAGTGATTACATTCCAATCACATTTGATTTCCTTTAGCAACTTTTTTACAATGTTCCCATGTAACATTAACTTTCTATTTCTTTGGAGACATTTTGATTTCTTGAATCCGTTTAAGGTGAAACAGAAAATAAACTTGATTTATGTTACACAAAACAAAACAAAACAAAAAGGTGATTCATTTATGTGAACTGTGAAGACACAAAGTTATCAGTCACCAGTCCAGAAGACTGGAAAAACAGAATAACATCAAAGTTATCAGTCACCAGTCCAGAAGATTGGAAAAACAGAATAACATCAATTTACAACGAATTTTGTTTCACGAAGAGATGTAACATGCACAGTGAAGAAGCACCACTCTATTGCACAGCAAAGCATCACAGGTAAAATGTTATGAAGTGCAAAAGTTAGAACATGAAGAAGCACCATGGTCAGTTTGTGAAGAAGCACTGTAGCTGGAATGTGAAGAAGCACCATGGATTTGGAGTGTCTACTACATGCTAGCATTTAGCATTTCTTAGACAAACAAAAAAAAAATGGACTGAAGGACACTGGCATTGAGAATGCTTCTGGTCTCACATTTGACAAATGCTGTTGCTGTTGTTTCTACATGTGGAAGGAGCATCTGTGGAGGTCAATTATATTGCAAGTGGTGATGACCGACACTGATGGTCAGCTGTGATGGCAATTGAAGGTTGATTTGACTGGCGGAGGAGCCGTGACTTCGTGGAATCAACCACATGAAGAGGGACATGAGACCAAACGAGATGTGGGCTAACCCTATAATATTGTTTATATATATTTTTTTTTGATATTTGATTCTAATTTATTTTGGCCCATTAATCAGACTGCTTCATATCTAGTCAGACCTATTGGTATCGAGATGGAACCATTTTCAGATCAATTCATGACCACTTCCAATTAACCCCACCAATTCAAATCATTTGGGGGTGAATTGAATCAATCACATGAATTAAATGCAAAATCTGTGATTCTGATAACACTAATTTTGTTATGTCTACATTAGATGTTTGTCAATATTACCTTTGATTTTGTGTACACAGGAGATGCTCAATCTATTTGGAAAATTGAGAAGCTGAGAGCAAAATCTTGGAAAGAACCAACAGTTTTGAGTGGGCTTTCCTGTGCTATGGTAACTATCCTTATTGGATACCTACGGTTCCTAATTATTGTTTGTTTGTACTTATATATTATTGGTGTGACCTACATTTATGTATGGTCAGTGTACTTCGAATCTGTTGTAGTAGACAACCAGTTTCTTGTAACTTCACAGTATCATTCAATTTTTGTAATTATTATCTGATTTAATTCATACTGTTTTATGAATTATCATGTCAGATGTTTTTGCATTTTTTATAAATGAAAATCATCTGAATTTGTTCAATTTTTGCCTATTACAGTCAAATTTGACAATCAAATAAAGGAAAAATGGAGAGGAGTAAAAGGAAGAGTAATGAAGTTAGAGGAGCAAGTACATAAAATAAACTAGTATTGTTCTCTATGTGATATGTTTCAACTATTGCATCTAGATCTACCATTATATTGCTGACTGCTGATCTAAGGAAAATAAATTGTAGAATGAAAGTAATTTTACCAAGTTACTAACAACTTGAGAGATAGAGGCACTATTATAGAGAAAGATGTCACAAGATTTTAAACATACGAAGATCTCATGGGCACTCTTTTTAAATTGCTTTTTCTCTGTTTGATTTTGCATTGTCTTGTACTTCATTTTCATTTACTTAGAAAAATAACTAGGGCCATGGTGAATAAACAAGTTTGTTGGTATGACCAATAATTTTTTCTAATAAATGTGGCATAGTCAATTTTAACAAATCCAGGGTTTTTCTTATTTTAGTTTCCTTTTTAAAATTAATTGACTTCTACTATTACTTATTTTTTTGAATCATGGATAATTTTCCTTCCAAAAGTAAAATCATTGCCTCTTTTATTCAGTAATTTTGATACTAACAAATATTGTGTCTATTGCATTATGGTTTTATTTTTTTTTGGGAATGAACTTAGTTTATTGCCTTTTTTCATAAAACTATTGCAGGGATATCTACTTGAACATAACCCAGAGACTGCTGCTGCTACCATTCATCTCCTTTACCAGGTTTGACCAACTTTTGATCACTTTTGTTCAGACAAAATATCCTAATTTATTTTTACATTGTAGTATGTTAGCCAAAGATAACAATTGGTTGAAGTCATTCCTATCATACACTCATGAGGATGTACCCTAACGAGTACTCTTTTAAGTTTAAGACAATATATGATGTATATGTTGTCTGAGGCATGTGCCTCTGACAGTAATTCTCTAGTAAATTTATCTAAGAAAAGATGTGGAAAGTTTTAGTGTTGTTCTTATTGTCTTTTTCATCATTTATGTGAGATTGTACTCATTCAAAAGTCTCATTGTTTGTGTGACTTTTTTAGAAACTTTATTTACCCTCAAATCTGTAACTGAAATTCAAGCTACAGTTTAAATTTTTGAAAGAAAACAACTATTTGAACAACAAATTATTAGTAAAGTAGCAGATTTTTTTTTTCCTTCAATTTTAAGTCTCTTTATTTTTTATTTATTTTTCCAGAATAAAATTCTTTCTAATGGTAAGTGACACCTGCTGTTCCATGCTCCACAGAATCTGCCAGAAACGAAGAAGCCACAAGTAGCAGAGGAACTGCATAAACTGGTTAGTCAATGGCCATTGGACATTATAAAGATTCAAAACAAGGAAAACAAACAGGTAATCTGGATGAGATATTGGCTCAAATCTCACTATGTCATCTACCTTTTATTATTATTATTTTTTAATTTATTTTTTCTATTCTTCATGCTTTACCTGAAATAGTTGGTATCTGAAGAACCTTTCCTGGTTTGGTTCAGGAACAATAACATGCCACCTCTCTTGGCTTTACCTCAAATCTCATTATTATTTTTTTCTGTGCTAGAGCCATATATTCATACAATATCTGCAAAAGAGAAAATAGCAAAGATGTGTACAATCAAATATCACAAAACACCCACCTCTCTTGGCTTTACCTCAATCTTTTTTTTTTGTTTTTCTGTGCTAGAGCCATTTATTCATACAATATCTGCAAAAGAGAAAATAGCAAAGATGTGTACAATCAAAATATCATGAAACACCCACCTCTCTCAGTTTCTGTTTATTGATACTTGCATGGTTCCTTGAAAGTAGCATGCCTCCAATTCCTCACTTGAAGTTATAGAAGCTAGTTTCTATTAATGTGACACATGGGTCATTTGGTTTCTGTTGTTTTCAACCCATTTATCTGACAACAGGTAAATTTTTGAGTCGTGTTCGTTGCAAGGTTTGCAAGAAGTGCCTAAAAACGGTTAGCATAATATTGTAGCCACAGTGAGAAAGCAGGCCCACTTCTTTGTAATTTGTCTTGTACACATAGCACCGACCTTTGTTGAAACTTTCAGTTTGTCTTGACATAATTGTTCCAAACACCTTATCAGTAAACACCCAAACAAACCTCTTGTTTGCAGAACCCATCAAAGCTCCAACAAACAGCAACCCCATGTTTACATCAAATTGTTTGCTTTAGGGCAAATGATCCAGATCCTTTCGTACAGTGGTGGCAAGCCTGCAATTTTTTATTTTATTTTTCCCATATAGGGAGTTTTTGAAAATATGACATGGTTTGCCAATTTCTCAATGAAGGTCTATTTGTGTACCATTTTTGCCCATTTGTTTTTCCCCTTTATTATTGGTTAATTTTGGTACCTTCCAAAAGTAGATCTTTTAATCAACTGCCTAACTTGTCAGTCTGTTTTGATAGTAACTGTAAATATTTCACTTGTTTATAACTTCTAGCTTTCCTTACATTGGCTAAACCCTCCATTTTACTTTCCAGGCACTAGCTGAATCCTTAAACAGAGACATCCCTGCGATGCTCAACTCCTTAATAAGTTTTGGGCTTGATGTTCCTGTGGATGCAAACAAACTCAACCCACTGGAAACATGAGTTACAATCTCGGATCGACTTTGGTGCTTGCAATTAAACTGGAGAAACCCATCTACATCCATAGCTCCTAGTGCTAATCAGAGCTTTCAATTTTAGATTTTAATGCATGCAAATGAAAATAATTTTGTAGCTCCGCGTGTTGCGTTGGTGGTGACATCCAAGGGCCCCGGGCCTAATATTGATATCTTTATTGTCATGGCTTCTCAATCCCCCAATTATTTGAGCACAAGCATTTTGTTGGATAGAAATCTTATGGAGATGTTCTCGTTATGTGCTTGATGGCGGTCACTTTATGTTTATGGTGTCGTTACTTTGGACGAAAGAATAAAGAAGAAGAGGGGAGAGAAAAGGGGTGACTCATTCTTTTGTCGCTCATAAAAAATTCCTTGATTGTCCAAGGCAACTTCACATTTGACATAAGTATTGACCTCTTTCGTCAGTTTGCCGTAGCTCGTGGCACTGTGATTCTTTCCAGTCGTCAGCTCTTTTCCCCCTCGCTTGGCTCCGTTGCAATGTTTGAATAGAGCCCTCCCTCTGATTTGAGATTCCTCTTGTCTTGGTCATAGTGTAGAAGGGTGACGGGGCCTAGTCCACCTTGGACATGTTGGCTGATGCTCATCAAGCTTTGAGCAACATCTTTTGCTTTTGCTACATGGGTAGTCACTCAGCCTTCATGTGGTCAAGATGTTTTTCCTAGCCAATGATTGTCTCCGGTGCTTGCTTCTTCAGGACTGACATTATCAGATTTGTTGCAATGGTGATATTGGTCACTTTGCTTGTCGTCCACTCCTACATTCGCGATGTCATCGTTACCAAGCACCATTTTGATCATGGAAGTCAAGGGTGTCATGGTATTTCTGTTCATTGGTCAACCCTTTCTTTTCTTTTCATCTATATCTCGGTGGAAGCAAAATCAACCTACATTCTTTCTGCACTATCATCTGCGGATTCCCATTCGGTCCGTTAGATAAACAGTAGAAAAGGTAGACTTGATTCCTCTATTTTTCGAAGAACTGGAATCTTGCCTAGGCATAGAGCAGTGATTTGCTGCGTGCCCACGTGCACGCCTATGTGGCAGTCATCGGCCAATTCTGCCACTTGGGCGCACAGCAGATCACTCCTGAGCATGCATAATCTTAGTGTGAATTATCTTGCATGAGAAGATGAAAAGAAAAAAAAGGAAAGTGGTGGAGAAGGGGCAATGAGTGATGGAGCTCCTCTCCACTCCCCCAATAGTATGGAAATATTGACAATGATATTCAAATTCGATTTGAAGTTTGAAAATAAAAATAATTTTAGTTTGAGTTCGATTTAAAATGAAATTTATGATCGATTTTGATTCATATGATTTGAACTTTGATTTGAGTAGAGTTGAATTTTAATTCGAAATGGTTTAAATTTGAGCCCGATCAAATCAGTCGAACCTTAATTTGATTATATTTACAGTAAAATTACATGCAAAAGAATAAAATAAAATATGGATAACACAAAATAATTATGATAGTATCTATCATTTTCGTGAGCTATTTGATGTGCAAGTTAGATCCGAAAGGTTTGAGATCTCTAAGCTTCTCTTTTGCTTAAAGATGCAGGAGGGTTTGTCTGCAGTACAATATGTACTAAAGATGAATGGCTACATAGAGCGTTTAGCATCACTCGATTTTATGATTGATCATGAGTTAAGTATTGACTTAATTCTACATAGTTTATCGAAAAATCATTTACAATTTGTAATGAACTATCAGATGAACAATTTAGAATCGACCATCCCCGAGATGATTAACATGCTCAAGACTGTGGAGCCTTCTGTTAAAGGTGAATAGAAAATTGTGATGTTAGTAGACTCCTCCAAGAAAGGTTCTAAGAGGAAACCAAAACATCAGGCTAAGGGGAAGAGCAAAAAAGCCAAGACAGTAGAACCGACACAAAAGGGTTCATGCCATCATTGTGGCAAGATGGGATATTGGCGAAGAAACTGTAAGATCTATCTTGATTCCGTGAAGAAGAATAAGGCATCTGATGCCCCATCCTCTTCAGGTATTTTCGTTATTGATTGTCATGTTATTTCCTCTGACATTTGGATATTGAATACTGGGTGTGACTCACATATATGTAATGACATACAGGGGTTAAGGAATAGCAGAAGACTTGTCAAGGGAGAATCAAGTCTGCGAGTTGGAAATGGAAAAAAGGTTTTTGCAGTTATCATCAGAACATACTTGTCAGAGCTTCCTAGTGGACTTGTCTTAGAACTAGATAATTGTTATTTTGTTCCAGCATTAATAAAGAACATTATTTCTATTTCTTGCTTAAATAGAAAAGATCTCCATTTGACTTTTAGTAATAATTGTTATTATATAACGTTGAATGTTGTTCTTTATGGCACTGAAACTTTATGCAATGACATTTACGCGTTAGATACATTTAGTGACGCATTTAATATAGATACGAGCAATAAATACGTCCGATTAGATAATCAATTAACCTCTTACTCGTGGCATTGCCGTCTTGGCCATATAAGCAAGAAATGCATGCCCGAATTATAAAAGATTATAGTTCTCAAATCATTTGAATTAGATACATTTGATACATACGATTCATATTTTAATGGTAAGATAACAAAGTTATCTTTTTCTGGAAAGGGTGAACGAGTTGATGAATTATTTGGGCTCATACATATCGATGTATGTAAACCAATGCCAACTCATGCACTAGGAGGTTATAACTACTTCATTACTTTTATCGATGGTCATTCTCATTATGGGTATGTGTATCTAATGAAACACAAGTTTGAAGCCTTTAAAAAGTTTAGAGAATTCAGAAATAAAGTAGAAAAACAACTTGGTAAAAATATCAAGATATTTCCATTTGATCGAGGTGGTGAGCATTTAAGGCAAGAGTTTCAAGATTATCTAAGGGAGAATGATATATTGTCTCAATGGACTTCGCCATATACGCCACAACATAATGGTGTATCGAAAAGGCGTAACCGAACCTTGTTGGACATGGTTAGGTCAATGATGGATCGTGCAAATCTTCCCAAAACCTTTTGGGGTTATGCACTAATGATAGTTGTTTACTTGCTAAACAGAGTCCCGACGAAGGCAATCTCAACTACTCCATATGAGGTACGGACTAATAAGAAACCCCTCATATCTTCTTTGAAGATATGAGGGTATTCTGCTTATGTGAAGAGAATTATATCAAACAAATTGGACGTAAAATCTGATAAGTGTTTATTTTTTAGATACCCTAAGGAAACTAAGGGTTACTAATTCTATCACCCCTTGGAACAAAAGGTGTTTGTTTCAAGGCATGCTACCTTCCTAGAGAAAGAATTTCTCTTACAGGAAGAAAAGTGAAAGTATGGTTGAACTTGATGAAGTTCAAGAGACTCCAATAAACATTAATGAGATGCCTAGTCAAGAACTACAACCGATTATGATACAACCTCCTCGTAGATTAGGTAGGACATGCAATATTCCCGAGAGATATGGATCTCTTGTGAGAGAATCGAATGACGTGCTACTCATTGAGGATGAGGAACCTGCTGATTACAAAGAGGCTCTAAATAGTTCAGAAAAGGACAAGTGATTTACAAACATGAAGTCGGAAATAGATTCCATGTATGAAAACCAAGTTTAGAATTTGGTGGACCCACTTGAAGGCATTATGTATAAAATGTCTGTGTGGATAATTTTTAGCTAGCTTAAAAGTATTTCTTTATTTTTTCATTTTTATCAACATGTGAAACAGAGTGGTTTGTTTGGTAATTTATTAAACGAATAGCAAATGCTATCAATTTTTTTATTGTACTCGGTGAAGAATAGACATGCTACTGAAAGAAAAAAAAGGCTAAATTGAAAGTATTATTATGTCTTATTATTCACTTGAATTTTTGTTTGTTGCACTCATTTTTGTCTCTTGCACTCTAGATTTAAAATTGTGAGCACGGGTCAAGCCTCTCCTAACTCTGATTCCTGGATCTGTACCGAGTAAATCAATTTACATGGTATATCTCTTATTACTTTTGATTTGATTTTAGTAGTTTGACTGGATGCGAGGGAGAGATAAGAAATTTAGTTCCTCATCCTATTGTAATGAAGATTTTCGATAAAAGGTCAGTATGATTAATTTTACAAACTCAGTAATTTTAATATTACTACTAACTATATACCAAACAAAGCAAGCATACTTTTAAGAACTAATGAGAACCATTAAGTGAATCTACCTGATACACCCCCCAAATGTTAGCTTGCAATAGTCGAAAGTAAATAGTAGTTTTAGTATTTCTCTTAGAAATGGAAAGTTTGTGTTATTTTACTAGAGGAAAAACTTCACATACACGAGAAGTTGGAAAATAAATAAATCTAGTGATGATTTTTTGCATTACAATTGAAGATGGGTGGTCAATCCTTTGATGTCATGATGTACTTTTAATTTTTTATAATTTCATTTGTAGGCACTGAATATTGATAATTCTGAAGTTAGAGCTTTATCACATTTGAGAGAACTTCTAGAAAAGGTACTATTCTTTCATTAGTTAAAATTTAATTGTACTTGTAAGTGCTATCTATGTAGTAAATATTTAGTTGTGATATAAGAAGTAACTTTTATTCGATCATATAATGATTCAAATGAGTTAATAATAATGGCTACAGAAAAAGTTGTAGCAGAGTGTATGAAAGTAGTGACTCCTATTCTAAATCAAATGAAATCCCAAATAGATGCACTTTAATCAAAGTTAGAGAATCATGAATCCCCATTGACTCATCTTCGTATGGAATCTAGTGAATATTTAGTAATCAAAAGGTATTTTTAATTTATTTAAATAACTGACTTTTATAATGAATTTTGATAGTTTTGTGATACGTACACTATTTTTTATTTGGATTGCAGATAATATTATTTCACATATACAAGGAATGGGTAACCAACAGGTACATTGGTAATTGTTTTCACAAGATTTTTTTTATTTTATTAACAATTTTGGTGTACTAGTACATATTTTTAAGTTGTAGATAAATTTATTTTACAGGTGCAACAACTTGAAGGGCACAAAGATATTGACAAACACATGAACCATCATTTCTTATTACGAGATGAATATGTTTGTTTAACTTAAAGTTGTTTGTGTTGTATATATACATAGTTGCAAGAAAGAGGACTATGTGTTAGATGATGAGATTTTTATTGAAAAATTCTATTTATTGATTTTTCTGAACTGTATATATTATAAATCATCTTTACCTCTAATAAGATTTTTTTTAATGTTCAAGATTCTGATAAAAAAGGCTTATAGAAGTTATCTTTAGATCATGAGGAGTTGTTTTTTAGACTTTCTCTCTTGTAATTTTCATGGGAGTAGTAATTTTTTTTCGTATCAAATTAATGATGGATATGTAGATATTTCTATTATTGGATGAATGTTGGATGCAATTCAATTAATGTTGTAGAATTTTATATTATGTATATCATTTTTAATTTATAAAGAGAAAGTTTTTCCTTTTGTTTTGAAATAACAATTCAATAAATCTGATTTAGATTAATTTGTATAATAAATGTTCTTTTAAGATTATTAATTTTCATCGTAAATGTTGCATCTAACAAGTTAAAACATTAGGGACAGTAATGTACTATCTTCATTTCTATTTGAAGCACATTACTATCTTAATTTAGTATCTCTAGTTTTTTTCACGGAATAAGATATAACATTTGAGACAAAACAAAAACTGTCTTAAATACTTTTAAGACAATTGAAAAACTATCTCATCACCGTCTTAAATAGCATTTGAGACAGTACAATTGTCTCAATATTTTTTTGAGAAGCTTGTATTGGGGACGACTATATTACTGTCTCATCACCGTCTCAAAATCATTGAGACACTAAATTTATAATTTAAGACATATTTTATTGTGTCTCAAAAGCCTAGTTTTCTAGTAGTGGAATACGAATAAAGGTGAGGTTCGACAACATCGCTACGGTTAATATCCTTCTCGTTACAAGTCATTCGTAAGGTATACCTAGCGTAAATTTACTTTTTATAAAATTTTAATTATGCGATCATATTTGGCATATTATATCCTTATGTGTGTGTGGTATGTGTGATATAATAATTAGAAATTATTATTATTTTTATTTTCTGCTGCACATGTTTACGAAACATGTTCTAGCACGTACCGACATCGAACATATCCCAATAGATTGCAGGTGCAATTGTTCATATGAGAGATTGACGGTTAAAGGTGCAAGTACTCCAGGGTAGTTTTGATGTGATCAACTAATTTCAATTAGGTTCTGTGGCATTTTGATTCATGTGTCTAAGTATGCAGGAGTTTAGAAATACAAGAAGTTGAGCGGAAGATGCAGCAAGCGAGAAGGATGACACGGGAAAGGAGCTAACGGGTTTGGTACATCCGAGGGACAAAATGCTGCGGAAGAGTACACCAGTGGATGAGAAGAACGTGCGCGGCATTCGAGGGATGAGTAGCCGGGGAGGAAGCCTGCTCGAGAAGAAGGCTGGAAGATGAGTCTGGGTGAGCCCAATTTCGAAAGAAATAAATCACCCAGATGATCGGAGCATCGGAAGAGCAAATGGGATGCTGTAAGAGCTGCTGGAGGCGCTTGCAATAGGGTTGAAGGCGCCTCCGCGCCTCTCTGTGGAAGACACCTTCCATGGTTGGAAAGCGCTTTCAATGAATAGTAAGAAGGTGCCTTCTGATAGCCATTAACCATGGATAGAGTTTTATCCTCAGCGGATAAAACTTATCCTATGGAAGACGCCTTGGACCTCTTTGGAGGCGCCTTCAAGCTGCAGATAGGATTTTCCAGGAGCTATAAAAAGACCCCTGGAGCTAGAAAATATTGAACAACTTCTGTATTTATTTCCTAGTAACTTTCTGAGCGTTCTAAATGTATAAAAGGCTTCTCCGCCTTCAACGAAGGAGATCTGCTAGTGTTGTTTCAACGCCTTGGATTAACAACTATATAGGTTGTAACCAAGTAAACCTCTAGCCTTTTACCTACTCTTTATTTTTAGTTGTTCATTTATTGTTATTATAATTGTGCTATCGTTCTACTAATCTACTTTGAAAGAACGAGAAGGATTTTTTTTTAATTTTATCTTATACAGGCAATTCACCCATCTCTTGCCGACCCCTGCTGTACCAACAAGTGGTATCAGAGCCCAACTACTTCAGAAGGACTAACCGTCGACTGAAGTACAAAGATGATGATCGGACCTAGCATATATCCACCAACCTTTGAGGAGGAGTTTGAGTTCTGGAAACGCAAAATGGAGGTCTTCTTCAAAACAGACTTCGACATCATGTTAAGTATCAAAAATGATTTCAAAGTACACAAAACAACAGACAAAAAAGAACTCGAGGAATACCGATGGAACAGACAACAAAGAAATGAATTCATGACCAATGGTAAGGCTAAATTTCATCTACTTAATGTTCTACCTATGCAGGAACTCGAAAAATTGGCTACTATACATGTGCAAAAGAACTTTGGGAAAAGTTCTTGGAACACCATGAAGCGTCAAGAAAAGAAGAATCTGACCCTTCGATGGACATCGCTTCAGAGGAATCTGAGATCGAGGAGAACAATAAAATAATGCTAATAGCCGAATACCAACCTAAAGATGACGATGAAAGTAGTACAAAAATGAATATCGATGAAGGGGGAGGATCCTCAGAAGAAAGCTACGATGAAGGGGGAGGTTCCTCAGAAGAAAACTCCGATAAAAGGGGAGCATCACAACATAAGGTAAGTGAGGTATGCACACTTTCTCCTGAACAGTCTTTTCAATTTATTAAAATACTTTCAAAGAATATAGTACAATAAGAAAAAGATAATGCTAGGTTAAAATTAAACTTAGCAAAATTTTGTACATTAGATATGTTTGAAAATTTAATTGATAGAAAATGAAAAATTCAAAATACAAATTGAAAAGTTAAAAAATGATCATGCATGCTCAAATGATTTTAAAAAGCTAAAATTTAAAAATTATGGTAGAATCTACTGATATCTTAGAAATCACAAAGGACAAATTAGGAAAATTTCTAAAAATTATGTATTTCCTAAATTTTTAATAAATCTAATAAGTAGGAACCTATATTGGGTTCCGAAATTCCTCTTAGATTAAATTTCATTCAATAGAAATTGTCTCAATATTTTTTTTGTTCGTATTTTGAATTAAGATCTCTTTCTATACTATCCAATGATTTAATCTACAAACATATTTTTTTTTCAAAATCTCTTTTAATGTTGAGTAAATTTTTAACGAAAAGTATTAATATTTGAAATTTCCTCTTTTCTGTTAAGGTTTTTTTTTTTTTTTTTTAACAAAAACGGTATATTAAAAATTAAAAAAATTTCAGGCTTATGTTTGAAATTTTTTTTCTTCTACGGTGAAACATAATATTTTCTATCCCTATAATTTTTTTAAATTTTTTTTTCAAATATTATCTATTGCTTTATGAAAATCATATTTTTAAATTAAAAATTAAAAGTAAATAGAAATTTGAATACTTAGAAAACTATATGTTTGAAAATTATTTCTGATAAATATTATCCTACTATTAATATTTGTAAAGTACCCCTAGAAATATTTTTTTAAAAGTCATTTAACACTTTAGTGTATTCTTTCCTATTTTTTGATGTGATCAAAGAGTGAGTTAGGATTTTTTTGGATTTAAAATTGCAAGCAACATTTTATCTAATTTAGTTATATTATTGCATTGTTAACATTTTAGTTATGTTATGTTTAACCCTAACTTGAACTTGAGTTGATGCACATCAAAAAGGGGGAGATTATAAGTACCCTAGGATAGTTTTGATGTGCAGAAGAAGAAAAACCTAGTGGGTCAGTGTTGACCAAACACTTAGTACGGAAAGTTTTGGTGAGTGAAACTGGGCAGTTGAAAAGTCCTAGTGAGTGAAGCTAGGAAGATGTGAAAAGCGTTGGTGAGTGAAGTCATGTGAAAACCCTAGTGAGTGAAACTAGGTAGATGAGAAAAGTCCTAGTGAGTAAAGTTAGGTGAAAAACCCTAGTGAGTGAAATTAGATAGATGGAAAAAATCCTAGTGAGTGAAAACAGATGAAAAGCCCTAGTGAGCAAAGTTAGGCGGTGAGAAAGTCCTTGTGAGTGAATCCAGGTAGTGGATATCCTGGTGGATCAAGGTTGACCGAACATCTGGTGTTCGAAAGTCCAAGTGAGTCAAGTTTGACTAGACACTTATCACGAGAAGAAAAGTCAAAGTAGGTCAAAGGATTGATCAAACACTTGGTGACGAAGTCCGAGCAAGTCACAGTTGACCAGATATTGGGCAAGCGAACCCTAGACTTGAATTAAGTAAGCTAGGGTTGGAGCAACTGATTGTTCCTAAGTTAGTCAATTAGGAAATCAATTAGGAGATTCTTGGGAGAACACAGTTCTGAATCGATTAGATTTGACCTAATCGATTGACCAATCGATTAGGACAGGTTGTCATGAGAACAGAAGGTGGTAGAATCGATTGGTCAATCGGTTCCGACCATGTTAATTGATTAGATCAATCGATTGGACAGTGCCTTTTAATGCGAGGATCACAATCGATCAGGTGATTGATTGAGAGGAAATCGCTTGAGCATAGAAGGTTTCCTAATTGATTGGGGAAGGCTTTCTCGTGAAGAATAGTATATACTATGTAGAATCGATTGGGAAGGCTTCCAATCGATTTCGAGTATCTCGCACGACCATAGAAGCCATCTGGATGATTCAGCTGATCGATCCAGATGCCCCTAATCGATCAACCGATCGATTGAGATATGACTGTTGACGCAGGAACGTAGATAAAAGCTTCGACGCTTCAAACAGCTAGATAGAACTTCCCCTCTCTGCATCTTCTCCAATTCTGATCGCCGGTTCTTGAAGATTCTTGGAGCAAAGTACTGTTGCATTTCCAAGCATCAAGAAACATTTCCAAATAAGAAGAGAGCAAGCTAGACTTTCATTATTGCAAATCTTGTAAGATTTCATTTATATATGCTTCTCCTTTCTTCTTGTTGTATTAGAGTTTTGTACAAAGTTTCTCCATCTCCGGAGTATTTCCGAGGAGTTATTTCATAGTGGATATGTGAGAGAGGAGATCCTTGAATTAGTCACCTCTTCTTGAGGTGGATACCAAGTAAATCCTTGCGTTAGCATTAGTGAAACTTTGCTTCATGTTTTCCACTACAAATCATCTTTCACGAAGCGAGACAAGTTATTTGAGGTGGGTACCAAGTAAATCCTTGCGTTAATATTAGTGAAGCTTCGCTTCATGTTTTCCACTGCAAGTCATCTTTCACGAAGCCAGACGAGCTATTTACATAGCCTCAAGTTTAAGTTAACTCAAGCTTAGCCAACCTGATCAACTTTGACTCGGGGGAAAATTACACAAATAATCTCCCTCTTTTTTATGTTTGATAATACGTTTCAATTAGACTAATCTCATATCCTCAACTTTTTCATGTCAAAGCATGAATGAGGATTTTATATTCTCTCCCATATTCTCTTCTTATGGAGAATTTCTAACTTAAACCTAGAGGCTTTAATCGTTCTCTTCTAACACTCTTATGAATTTAAAATTCTTGATTCTAGATTAAAAAAAGGTCATTAATATGATTTAATCAAAAATTATTAATGTGCCTATAGATAAATTAAAATAATTACTTTGAACGTAAGTAATTAATTGCATTATATTATTTAATGTAATAAAATCTTATCACAATAAATGAGGCCATTTAATTAATTTTAAATTTCCTCCAACAACATTTACATTTCAAATTAATTAAAAAGGATGAGGTGTTATCTAAATTAATTAAAAATAGAAAAACATATGAGAATTTATAGTTGGCTATTCAACACGTAATTAAAATACATAATTTGAACTATTTGAATTTTTTTTTAGCATATATAATAGAATAGATTTATTATAAGAAATTATATTTATAAATTATGGTTTCTAAAACTAAATCATGTAAATTTACAAAATTATTTTTATGTTACAATTTTATTTATATCACAATTATGTTTCTACATGGCCACTATGCAAATATTATGCATTAATTTAATTAATTAAAACAATTTAATTCTAGCAGTTTTTTTCTTAAAACTTTTGTTTAAATATTAGGAAAAATAACTATAGCATTAACATATTAAAATCCAAATTAATTAAAGTTGAGATGTTAAAATGAAGAGGGGGAAAAAAAATCAAGAACTAGTGTAAAAATTATTCTCATTTTTCAAATTTGAAAAGATCCTATTGATTGATGTTTTTATCTATTTAAAAAGAGCAAATAAAATTTTGATATATTGGTCTAAAATTTGAAAAATAAGATGTTCATAAATCCATACATGAATTATATAACTCTTATGATTCAAATTTTATCTCACTGAATAATTAAATATAAAACAATTAATAATTCATGTAATGCATAATATAGAAACATTAAATATCTAAATGGTATGTTTTAATTAAAATAGCTCAGTAGAATTTATTCATGAGCAATAAATTGACATAAAAACAACATTTGCATTTATTATGTATTATTTCAAATATTTTAATTAAAATTTCTCTTTAATAAGGTAAAAACATGCAATAAATGAGTTGACAAAAGAAATAATACTCATATTAAGAATAAATAATACTCATCTATTATTACTAAAGATAAAAAGTAATTTAAAAAAATAAAAATAATAAAAATTGCTACATATTAAACTTTAACTAAAATTACTATAACTTAAAAATTTATTAAAATTGCTACGTATATAACCGTTTTGGCCACTAAAATAATATTAAAAAAATATATTAAAGTTGAGTAAGTGTAAATTATTTTACAGCATTACATTTACAATAATATATTATTATTAAGTGTTACATGTTATAACAGACACAGAAAAACTTCTCCACATTATTATAATTATTCGTATCTGCTACAATAACGATAAAAATAAAAGATATTTTAGAAATAAAACATGCAATCACACCGTCACAGTCTATCCCTTCAATTAAAAAGAGTACTTTTAATATTAATTTTTTTACCAAAAAAAAAAAAACAATTCTCCTCTCGTCTTTCCTTCTTCAATCTAAACCAAAACAGAAATCAACAAAATGGTCCTCTCGTCCTTTCTACAACCTGTCGCATTTAACATGATCCTTTCAATCAGCAATAGCAAATGGTCCACCTCTTTTAAGCCCATTCTAGTCTCCTCCATCTAACTTAAAACGTGCACATTTGTTTTCGATATCTGACCGATCAAAGAAAGTTCCGTTGCTTCTCGATGCTTTTGACTAAGCCGGCCGAAAATCGGTTCGGTCGGATGCCCTTCACTGATGACACAGGAGCTACTTGATGTCCAGTTTCTGAATGAACAAAAGAAACACCCATCATTATTAGGCCATCTCAAACCAGTCAGAGATGTTCTTTTGGGTTCTCATTAGTCATTACAACCAAATGCCCACTCTGCCAAATGACACACAAGTGGCCAGACAAGTGATTACACCATTCAATTATATGCAATCTAGATTTCAGTGCCATGCTTGTTTGTCTTGGCCTATTCTATTGGACTGTTGCATTAATTAGAGACCTCCAACATCCTCATGGACCTTTTGCTCTTGTATTCCTCTAGCCTTCCCTTGCAATGGAGACTTCCCACTGAGAGCCATGAAGTGTTCTTGCTCCCCCTTGGCAGCTCTTCGTGTCGCTGCCTTCATCGTCCTCTTCCTCTCTTTGACAACATGGATTAGATTTTCAAAGGCATCCTCGAGGGAATTCTTACATCACCGCCGGCACCGCCATCAAGTAATGAGTGTGCCTTCACCTCTACCGGTCTCTGGGGATATAGATTCGAGAAATGGAGTTGAGAAGCGGCTCGTCCACACAGGGCCGAACCCGCTCCACAACTGAAAAAAACTGCAGCTGCCACCAGCTTGTGGATAGTTAGCTCCTGATTCATCTGTTCTTGCATGCAGAGTAGGTTTGGTAGGCAATTCATCCTCTCTTGTTCTTTCTTTCTGAGATTCTCGATGTGTGTCCTTGGCATTTCGATGTCTTCTTCCTGTGAAAGAAACTACAATGGAGGTTGTAAGCTTCAAGTACAGTCGTCAACTTTTTTTAACCATTACTTATGCTGCTACTGCTTTGAGGGTTGATGATGTCTCTAGGTTTCTGGTTGGCATTATTATTTTTTATCATGGAATTATGTTTTTGAGAGCTTTTCATGAAGAGATCCAGAGCTAACCGATTAAGATCCATCAAATGAAAACAAATTAATTCAGATAGGATGAAACGATAAGATTATGAATTCAACAAGGAAGATACAAGTTATTACTTATTAGATAAACACCTAAAGGTAATGCAAAAGACAATGTTAACATTGCAACTAAGCACTAAGCTTCTATAAAAAGAACAAAACAATGAAATAAAGCAACTGTAAGAAACGGTATAGCTTTTCAAGTGAGAGAAAATAAAATTTTTACCAACATAGGTGTCATAAAAGATATGAGTTCATATAAAGATGAAATTTGCCATAGATACTCTTCTTTCAGCCTACTAAAGAACAAATTTTAGGAGCTTATTTGATTGCATGCACCGAGCACCTAAAGTTCAAAAATTTAATATCATGCATGATACATGGTAACAATTTACCTTCTGTAAATTCACATATTTCTTCTACCCTGAATGCATCTGGTCAACTGCAATAAATTCATGAAGTACCTGCTAAGTTGTATAAAGCTGCAATTATTTATTTTAAGCACCCACTTGTCCTTCCTCCCACTCATTCTTCTACTTGCTTTACTTTCATGTAACATAATAATTGACAGACAACACAAACCCCTCTATGGACATCCAATTCTAGTAAAACTCCAGAAGCAATGCCAATCTGCATCTCTTTGCAGCTCCAGCGAGTGCGGAGAAGAGCACTCCGAGCCATTAGCCATTACTCCCTTCCTGTAGTAGTATTGGTGGCCATTCTACTAATGATCCAGCTTGACCAAGAAAATGAATGTTGCAAGAATTATCTAAGAACACAAATTTCACTTGGAAACACCTGTTTCAGTGACTTATGAAGGGACTATTATGTTGCAGGCAACGAGGAGTTTAACACAGAACCAACCTTATACTTAGCATTTAGCAAAGGCCTGCAGATTAAACATCACATATCCTAGATCATATGTAAATCAGCCTCACTAATCTAGCTCCAAAATTGTTTACGAATCGTCTCCAGTACCTAATATATTCCTTTCATCAATAGTCTAGCCCAAAAATTGCTCATGAATTGTCTCCAGCACTGAATGTATTTCTTTTATCTCTGGATGCATCTGCTCACCTGCAATAAATTCATGAACATGCCCACCAGCCTGTATAGAGCTGCAGCCAGGCAATTTAAGTATTCCTCTGTCCTTCATGCATTTCCTTATTCTCCTTGCTTCTTCACCATCTTTCCCTAATGTCTCATGGATATTTGACAGAAGAACATAACCACTACTACGGACTTCCGACTCTAGGAGATGCCTTGCTGCAACTTCAGCACATCGTGTGTCACCATGATTCCAGCAAGCACTCAGTAGTGCCCTCCATGCGATTGCCTTGTCTGCAGGACTAACATCCCCAGACATCCTTCCAATGATTTCTTGAGCCTCCTTGAAATACCCAGCTCGGCCAAGAGAGTCTACCATGCATACATAGTGTTCACTTTTGGGCTCAATTCCATAGCTGTTCATGCTGTCGAAAGCTTGTAAGCCTTCTTCCACTAGTCTTGAATGACTGCAAGCCGTCAATATGGCAATATATGTCGCATCATCTGGTTTCACCTGTTCTTTCATCATGCAAGCAAACAGTTTAAGTGCATCCTCTCCATGGCCATGAATTGCTAGTCCAAGAATCATCACGTTCCAACAAACAGTATCTTTTGATGTCATTGCATCAAATAGTTTCTTAGCCAAATTCAAATTCCCACACTTTAGATACATATCCATCAGTGCAGTGCACAATTTGATGCTCATTTTCAATCCGGATCGATTCATATACTGATGAATCCATATACCAATATCCAGTGCTCCAATCTGAGCGGAAGCAGAGAGTGCGGTCACTAAAACTCCTTCATCAGGCTCCAAGCCTGCTGCCTGCATTAGACGAAACATAGACAGACCTTCTTTGAAACAGTTATTCTGCACATAGGCAGAAATGATAGCCCCCCAAATCCCATGATCCTTAAGTGGAGATTCGTCAAACAGCAACCGGGCATTCTCGACGTCCCCCAGCTGACCATAGCCAGAAATCATGACAGTCCAAGACACGGCATCTCGTTGGGGAATTCCATCAAACACCTGTCTGGCAGAAACGGCATCGCCACCGCATGCGAAGCACACCAGAGCGAGCGTGTTGCAGACGAAGGTGTCAGCGAAAAATCCAAGCTTTATGGTGTGGGCGTGGACCTGAGCGCCGGCTACGGCGTCCTTCAATCCGGCGCACGCTTTGAGGACGTAAGGAAGGGTGTAGTTGTCCGGGGAGAGGCCGTCGCGCAGCAATCGGCGGTAGATGTGGAAGGGCTCGGCGTAGTGTTGGCGGAGGAGGAGGGCCTTGATCATGGTGTTGCGGATGCAGAGAGTCGGTGCGGGGGCGTGGCGGAAGAGGAGGCGGGAGTGGCGGAGGCATCCGCGGACGGGGTGGGAGCAGAAGGCCAGGAGGCGGCTGACGGCGAAAGGGTGGGCGGCGATGCCGGCGGCGGCGAGCTGGGCTTGGGTCTGCTTCAAGTGTCGCATGCTCTGGCATTTCTCTAGAAGAAGGAGGAGGCGGCGATTTCTGCTCGCCATGGAATGTTGGCTCGAGTTCGCTCATGCTTCCTTCAATTGAATGCAAATTCCAACTCTACTTTGCGGTAGCAACACTGCGTCTGTTACTTTGGTGAGTTTTAATAAAAAAAAACTTTAATAATATTTGATCAATTTTGACTAAATTGAATTATTTTTAAATAAATTAAATTATTTTTAAATAAATTAAATTATTTTTAATTATTATTAAACAACTTAAACTCATTTTAATATATTTTTGACTATTATTAAATAATTTTAACTAAATTTACTATAAAATATTAAGAATAAAAATATTTTAAAATATAAATTGTCCATTTAATAGCTTAAAATAAAGTGTGCTTTTAATAGTAATAAAAATAAATTTTAGGTTACCTTTTAATTTATCTTAGTAGGATGACAATGAGACATGAACAGGGACGGAGCAGATTTGCCATAAATTATAGCCATGTCGTCGTCATCAATTTTATTTAATCTAAAAATCCTCCAATCTAGTCCAGCAGGATTAAATCATCATTCTGTCCTCATTTACCATTGACTTAATAAAAAAGTTTTCCATCCTCATTCCACTTTGAATTACCATTAACTTAATAAAAAAAATTTCAATTTTCAGCTCGTATTAATACAAGAAATTAATTATAAATTATTATTATTATTATTATTATCGGGACAAGTTTGAGAATAAAGATAACATCCATATACTTGTTCTCGTTCAACTTACAGGGATTTGAAAAATTTTCGAATTCAAAAAAATTCTTTAAACTTCCCCCGTTTTGGATTTTTTCCATGGGTCCCAAATCCATGGAAAAAATTGTCATCCCTATCCGCAACTCCTTCGTTCCTGATTTATTCGGGTGACCGATAGAAAATTTCAATTGGATTGAATCGATCATCTCTAGAATTAATTGACGTAAACTAGACACTCAGTGTCAACTAAAAAATAAGCTCTAAATCAAAACTACTAATGTCATTAGTCTCTACTAGGGATATAAACAAATCGAATCAAACTAAATATATAGAAAAATTTAAGGCTCGAATTTGCCTCTAAATAGGTGTATATTCGAGTTTGAGCTCAATTCGAAGCTCGAAAAATTTAAAATTTTTTATTCAAGTTCAGTTTGAATTAGGATTTGAGTTTGAGTTCAGCTCGAAAGTTTCGAATAAATTCATGAACTATTCGAATTATTACTAAAAAATAGGTACTCGAAAGGCTCAAAATTTATTTATTTAATATATATTTAACTTATATTAATAAAATATTAAGACTCATGAGCAACTTACGAACTATCAAATAATATAATTTAAGTTTGAGTTCAACTAAAAAAAATTTAAACATGTTCAAATTCAGCTCAAATATTTTAAAAACCGGTTCAAAAAATTTGTGAGCCGTTATTTGCACCCCTAATCTCTACCAGCGAAAATGATTAAGGTTTTTTTTACTCTTGGATTGATTTTATATGGAATAATATGCGTAAAGACTTGTTGGGAGTTACCTCGGTAAAACCCCTTGATAATTAAATTAGATTATAAAGAAAATTCATTGTTGGGAGTCACCTCGGTAAAACCCCTTGATGATTAAATCAGATTACAAAAAAAAAAAGATAATAGTTAAATAGATGAGTTAGCGAAGAATAACACCTTTTCAATGTTGGCAGTATTATTTTTTTTTTTTTGGGCAAAAGTCGAATACGTTCATTTTTAGCGCCTCATCAATTCGTTTCAGGATTAATATGGAGGTAAATCATAGGTGACTATTAACTTTTAGAATAGTGACTAATAATTAGGGAGACATTTCCTTCGATTTTATTGAGATTCGAACTTCAAATTTATGATGATAACACTTCATATGTTAATCACTAGACCTTCTTGAAAAGGAGAGCGGTGAAAAATTATGTTGTCTTTTCTCAAAGGACGTGCCTTTTGCAATTTTGCAATTGACATCATTGTAACTATCGCATTAAACTTAGGGGGCGTTTGATTTAGGAGAATAGGAGTGGGGAATGAGAATGAGGATCATTGATTGTCATTGTTAATGTTTGGATTATAGGAATATGAATACAAATAAGAGAATGAATCCTTGAAATTGGGTAATAACTCATTCCCATGTATCTCTTCTTTAATGAGCCATTACCCTATTTTCATCAATCAAAATATTTCCTTATTCCAAAAATACCCTTGACCTCAAATTAAAATTTTCTCCCTTAATATCAAATATCAAAATATATTTATTTATTTTTTCTTTCATATCACTTCTCTCTCTTTGTTCTCATTCATCATATTTTCTCTCTCATCATATTTCCTCTCTCATCATTTTATTACACACTTTCTCTCTCCTTAATCTCTTCTATCGCACTCTCTCTCCTTTTTTTTTCTCATTACATTATATCTCTCATCATACTTTCTCTCTCCTCAATCTCTTCCATCGCACTCTCTTCCTTTTTTTTCTCATCATACTTTCTCTCTCCTCAATCTCACCCATCACACTCTCTTTTCTCTTTTTTTTCTCATCACACTTTCGCTCTCATCATACTTTCTCTCTCCTCAATATCTTTTGTCACACTTCCTCCTTTTTTTCCTCAACACACTGTAGGACCGTTAGATTCGATAGAGGGGGGGGGTGAATATCGATTTGAAAATATCGAGTATAAGCGTAGCGGAAAAGTAAAGTAGACACAGGGTTTTTTACTTCGTTCGGAGCCTGTGACGACTCATACTCGAAGGCCCGTACTCCTTGAGTACTTTCGTTGGGCAATTCACTAGCAATTCGGATAATTACAATTTAAGTACAAAAAGATGCTAATGAAAAGAAAAACAAAGCTGTACCGGCAGACAAGGAATTTAAAAGAGCGGGAACGTGTCGTCGGAGCTTTGTGAGCCTCGTTGGAGCGTAGAGCAGCAGAGCGAGTAATCTCAGAGTTATAGGCTATTCCGGGCGCCTGGACCACGTGCCCCAGTCAATCGACGTGCTCCATGTAAACTATGGATGATTTTTTGAGTCTGGGTACCTGGACTGAGTCTGGGCGCCTAGACCGCCTGGGCACCCCCTGCCCGCTTGGGGCAAGCCTAGTTTGGGCGTCTGGACCAGCTTTTTCAGTCTCCCTTCTTTCTGCAAAACAAAGTTAGTCCAGACAATATACAATATATATAATATAAATTTGACAGCCTCTGACTGTTGGGTTCTGACTTTGAGTTTCTCTGAAACTCTAGATCAAACTGACGCTTAATGTCTGGACTCCGCGCCCAGCGTCCGGTCAGCCCGTCGACCCGCTTGGCCTTCCCGCCAGCTATCCGGTCAGCCCGTCGACCTAGCTGGACTTCTTGCCAAGCGTCCGGTCAGCCCGTCGACCCGCTTGGACTTCTTGCCAGCTATCCGGTCAGCCCGTCGACCTAGCTGGACTTCGTGCCAGACATCCGGTCAGCCCATCGACCTGTCTGGACTTATCCTGCACACTCGATCAAAGTGTCAGACAACAACAAAACTAACTTAACATATTTGTCATTCATCAAAACCTAGGTTAGACCGTTAGTGCTACCCGCACCAACAATCTCTCCCTTTTTGATGGAATGACAACCTGGTTAAGTTAGTGAAATGAATAAAACAGGTACATGTTAGTTAGTTTTAGTGTTTTCAATTTGGTTTAGCTAACTTAACCACCTAACCCTCCCCCTTCGGCATTCATCAAAAATAGGCAAGGATAAACAAGCATAGTGTAGAGTTATTGTAAAAATTTAAGAAACAGCTAATTTTGGAGAATATCTAAGTCTGATTCAAAATTCAAAGATACTGATAAACGCACAATTTAAAAAAATAGTCAAGTTGACTTGGGGGAGTCAAGTTTAAATTTTAAAAAGTATAAGTTTAAAATTTGATTTTTCAAAACAAAGCAAGAATTAAACAAGTAAAATTAATTTTTCAAGAAGTAAAATTTTAGCCAAAATAATTTTGTTAAGGCTAATTTGATAAAAGCTAAGTTTGGAAAGTTTAATTTTCAAGCATATGTTACAAAACTGAATAAGTTTAAATTTGCAATATTCAACTTTTAAAATCAGGTTTAAAAATTAGGTGGGATTAAACTTCCAAGTTTTTCAAACACTTAGTTAATTTTAACTTTTTGAAAACTGGTGTTGAAAAATAAGTTAGTTTTAAAATAAATGTACAAAAGCATTTTTAAACACACAAAATTTTAATTAATTTCTCCCCCTGAACTTGATACTTAAAATTAAACAGCTGTCTCACCAATTATTTACTAACTAACTATCAGAAGATAGTAGCTTTCACTTGGTTAGTCAGATTAAGTTGATTATAAGCAGTCAGTGTTTGACTTGACTGATTAACTTAATCTGATTAATGTCTGATTTGTATTTAACGTCCAGACTTATGCTGATGCACTGAAATAAGCATCTTAAGTCCAGACAGTTGGCCTATGCATCTCACCCCTTTCTATGTTTGTCAAACACAAGCAAGGTAAGCCTAAGGTGTTGGTGAGATGCTCAAAAACTAGTCCTATGGGTACATGCTTTCTAAGGATTCAAACTAGTCTAAGGCCAAAACTGTTTTTTAAAAATCTAAAAATGGAAAGTTTTGAAAACAAACAAGTTTAACTTATAATTTGATAAAACATGTTTGAAAATATTTTTGAAAAATCCTAGTCTACCAAGATTGAACATAATCAATGCAAGTCTGAAATATCACTAGATAGATCCAAAATATTTTACAGGTAGTGTAGCTACAGAAGTCAGTCATAACTAGAGCTACTGAGATGATGAAGGGGGTGGTCCAGATCCCAAGGATCGGAGAAGCGCCATCAGCTCAGTGTGTCGGGTCTCCCCGGCAGCTCGTAACTCGGCAACCTCTCGCTGTATGTCCCGATGAAAACCAGAGTTCTCCTGCTGGAGACTCGCCATAGCTCTCTCTAGTCCGGTCATACGGTCGGCTAGAGTGCGGGGAGCGTGACGTGGTGCTCGAGCTGGTGGTGGAGGTGGAACAGCCTCCTCCGGAAATAGTGCAAGCATGAACTCATCCTGCTCTGCCTCCCCCTGTGCGCCTGGGTCGTGCTGGTGCTGTGCCCCCCTCCGCCAAGACATAGTCCCGTCATCCCTATCTACGTGGATACCAGCTAGGGAGAAGTTCCTAGCTACTATAACATCGAACTCGGTCATATAGGCAATGTCTCCTCTAGTGACATCGATGTGCAACGAGGACATATATGCTGTCAGAATGTGACAGTACGGCATGTGAACTCGTCTATCAGTCACATATCCAGCCGAGTAGATAATGGTGGAGAAGATATGTAGGCTGATGTCAATATCTAACCTATGACTCAGGGCATAGAGTAAAAATGAATGGAATGGGCGCATCACGGCGATGTCCCGAGTAGTCAGTGGTAAAATGCAACAGACTAAGACCCTATAAAGAGCGTAGTCCTGGACTCGAAGTTCTACTGACCTAAACTGGGTCACAGTGGGGTCTCGCTCTCCCCCAAAAAAATACGAATAAATCGTATCGAGAGTAATATGTGAGTAGGGATCTCCGAATGGAAAATCCCTAGGAGGATAGCACAAGAAAGGACAATCAGACAGACGTAACTCTAAAAACTCTCGGATGGTCGTAGGGGAAAACGTGATATCAGTACCCGCTGCCCTAGTGGTATAGGTGAGATCGTCTACTTTCACTAGGTTATTGCAAAATTCAGCACACAGACTTATGTTTACTGGACTGGTACATTCGACTAGGTTCCTTAAGTTATAGTGGTTTATCACCTCTATAACGGAGGCACACGAATTTAGAAAGAACGATCTATCTATACATTTAGTCCTAATGGCTTTATAAATGGTTGACTCAAATTTAAGCCTTAGTTCTTCTGTGGGAAACCTAGGGTTAGTGCTAGCATTAGAGGGTCCAGCACCAGTATTTGTTCGTTTCCTATAGTATATAAAAAATATTCTAAGAAAGAATTAAAGGACAAATTCAAATAAATTTTCAGATAGGTGAAGAAGATTTACCGAGGAGCCATCGACAAATATAGATCTGACGACCTCGGTTGAATCACAGCAGCGTCTTCACCGCAAGAAAATTTGATTTAAAATACTTTCGCACTGAGGTTCGGAGTGAACCTTGGCAAAAGTGAAGGAGTTTGTGGCAAGTGTTGGGGGCGCCTGCTGCCCCCTATTTATAGGGAGCTCCAGGCGCCAGGGGTTGATTTTGGGCGGGGCGCTCGGATTCCCTTCCGGGCGCCCCGGAGGGGAATACCAGGGGCGCCCACCCATGGTTTTTTTTTGGAGATTAGGTTTGAAATTAAGTTTTAAAATTAAAATTTTGAAATTAGTTTTTAAGTTTCTAAAATTAAAATTTTGAAATTAATTTTTAAGTTTAAAATTAAAATTTTGAAATTAATTTTTAAGTTTAAAATTAAAGTTTTGAAATTAATTTTTAAGTTTAAAATTTTGAAATTAATTTTTAAGTTTTAAAATTAAAATTTTGAAATTAATTTTTAAGTTTAAAATTAAAATTTTGAAATTAATTTTTGAGTTTAAAATTAAGATTTTGAAATTAATTTTTAAGTTTAAAATTAAAATTTTGAAATTAATTTTTAAGTTTAAAATTAAGATTTTGAAATTAATTTTTAAGTTTAAAATTAAAATTTTGAAATTAATTTTTAAGTTTAAAATTAAGATTTTGAAATTAATTTTTAAGTTTAAAATTAAAGTTTTAAAATTAATTTTTAAGTTTAAAATTTTGAAATTAATTTTTAAGTTTTAAAATTAAAATTTTGAAATTAATTTTTAAGTTTAAAATTAAGATTTTGAAATTAATTTTTAAGTTTAAAATTAAAATTTTGAAATTAATTAATTTTGAAATTAATTTTTAAGTTTAAAATTAAAATTTTGAATTTAATTTTTAAGTTTAAAATTAAAATTTTGAAATTAATTTTTAAGTTTAAAAGTAAGATTTTGAAATTAATTTTTAAGTTTAAAATTAAGATTTTGAAATTAATTTCTAAGTTTAAAATTTTGAAATTAAAGTTTTGAAATTAATTTTTAAGTTTAAAATTAAAATTTTGAAATAATTTTTAAGTTTAAAATTACGATTTTGAAATTAATTTTTAAGTTTAAAATTAAAATTTTAAAATTAATTTTTAAGTTTAAAATTAAAATTTTGAAATTAAAGTTTTGAAATTAATTTTTAAGTTTAAAATTAAAATTTTGAAATAATTTTTAAGTTTAAAATTAAAATTTTGAAATTAATTTTTAAGTTTAAAATTAAAATTTTGAAATTAATTTTTAAGTTTAAAATTAAAATTTTGAAATTAATTTTTAAGTTTAAAATTAAAATTTTGAAATAATTTTTAAGTTTAAAATTAAGATTTTGAAATTAATTTTTAAGTTTAAAATTTAAGTTTAAAATTAAAATTTTGAAACCTTATTCATCTCACTCGATCTAAATTACCAATCAGGGATTCCTATGATTTTGTGAGATGAAATTGGATTTTTAATTATGGAGTTTTGGTTTAACTTGTGTTAGATTTAGATTTAGCTTTGGTCTCCACAAATAGGCAATTTTCGGATAAACTTCTAAGCTTGGTGAGTCACATGGACGTCATTAGAAGTAACCAACCTTTCGAGATTTTCCGAATAGTCCTATCCACGGAGCTTAGTACTAAATCTTGGTCTAACTGGTTAGGATTCATTTAAGGGTAGCTTCGGTCAGTTCCACTTGGCCAAATGCACCAGATCGAAACCATATCTTTCTAGACATGCGATGCCCAAGTTTCCCTAACGTACTATCATCCAAAAACTTCACCAGTACCATGATTCAAGTTAAACTTGGTCTCTAATCCTAATTACCATGCCGGGTAGTTTTTAGGTTACCCTGTCGGGTAAGTTAGTTTTGGAGGTGCCAGCTATTCTGGAGCCTCCCCCTGAATTATTGGCCATTGATTTAAATTTTGGTTTTAGGTTTGTGTCGATTTCTTTTATAGTTATGGTTAACTTGGTGATAATTTTGTTGATTTTTAAAGTGTTTAGATTTTGAATTTGATTTAGGTTTGTATTTTGGATTTTGGTTTGGTTTATTCGATTTTATATAATGTATTTTTTCTTTAGGTATATAATATTGATTAAGTCCTATTTGCGTGGTTAAGCACGCTTTCGGAACCCAAGC
Organism: Zingiber officinale; assembly: GCF_018446385.1. Taxonomy (NCBI): domain Eukaryota; kingdom Viridiplantae; phylum Streptophyta; class Magnoliopsida; order Zingiberales; family Zingiberaceae; genus Zingiber; species Zingiber officinale. The sequence continues at coordinate 148,519,532 of NC_055988.1, forward strand.
TAGATTAGTTGATTTGTATTGGGTTATTAATGATTTGAAGGTTTTATTTGAATTCGACTTATATCCTAGTCCGGTTTTATTATAGCATGCTTTTTGATTATTTAGGATTAAGTCTAGATTTTTTGATCTTGTTGTGAATTTTTCTAACATTTCTTTTAAATTGTTAATCTCATTTTTTAATGATAAATTCTCCTCCTCAAGTGTTAGATCTTGAGTTGGATTTGTATTTTCTTTTTGTTCCTTGAGGTTTTGATTTTCCTCAAGAAGTGATTTGTTTTCATTTTCTAGTTTAATCAATTTACTATTTAAACATGAAATAATTCTAAAAATTTTTTTGTTTAAATTAAAATCTACCTCATTCGGGCCTTCGGAAATGAGTACGGACTCGTGGCTTGTTTCGGGTTCAGACCCGTCTTCATCTTCCGACTCGTCTTCTGTTTCAGCTTCGCAGGCCATCAGTGTGAGGTGGCTCTGATGTTTCTGCTCTTCTTCCTCCGATTCGTCCGAGGAGTCGTCCCATGTTGCTTTGAGGGCCTTCTTTTTGGTTGACTTCGGTTTGTCGAACTTCAGTTTTGGGCATTCGTTCTTGTAGTGTCCTTTTTTATTGCAGCCAAAGCAAGTCACGTTCTTTTGTTCTGAGGGAGAGCTGATCTTTTGAAGGTCCTTTTTGCTGAAGCTCCTTTTTCTCCTGGTGAACATTTTTCTTACCAAGTTCACCAGGTGTTCTTCGTCTTCGGAGTCTTGGTCGGAATCCTCTTCATATTCAGGCTTGCTCTTCTTTTCCTTGGACGAACCTGCAAATAAAGCTATACCTTTCTCGGCTCCAGCATTAGTTTGTTCATGTAATTCTAATTCACAGAAAAGCTCGTCTAATTTTAACTTAGAAAGATTTTTAGAAATCTTGTAGGCATCTACGATTGATGCCCACAAACTATTACGTGGAAAAGCATTTAATGCATACCTTATTAAGTCTCTGTTTTCCATCTGGTGACCTATCACATGAAGCCCGTTGAGGATGTCCTTGATCCTCGCGTGGAGCTGATTTGCCATTTCACCTTCCTGCATTTTTATATTAAGAATTTTATTTAAGAGCAGGTCTCGTTTGGTTACCTTGGCGTCACTCGTTCCCTCGTGCAGCTCGATTAATTTGTCCCACAGCTCTTTAGCGTTTTTGTGTGGACCGACTCTGTTTAGTTCTTCTCTTGTTAATCCGTACTGTAGAGTGTTGATCACTATATTTTCTGTTGACGCTTTTTTCTTCAAATCTGCTTTCCAGTCTTCGGGATCCAGTATATTCCCAGAGTTGTCCGCTGGAATTTTATAGGGTCTCGTGACGCTCATCCACTGGTCAAAGTCTGTTTTGAGGTAAACCTCCATGCGCTTCTTCCAGTACGGAAAATCGTTCCCGTTGAAGAGTGGAGGTCGTACTGTGCTGAAGCCTTCTTGTTGGGACATCCTGTACACAAGTAAATAGCCAAAAAAAATATCCCGAGACTTGGTCTTGGATTAGTAGTGCGGGGAAAGTAGAAAAATCTAGATTGGTGTTGCACCAATTTATATTTAATTGAAAAAAAATATTTAAAAAAATAAACCAGTTTGGAATAAAGTGTAAAAGTGAAGACCGAAAAAAATAAAAGGTTTCACCCCCAGTCTGATTGGTGGTTGCACCAAATCAGAGCGGTACTCGCTCTGATACCACTTGTAGGACCGTTAGATTCGATAGAGGGGGTGAATATCGATTCGAAAATATCGAGTATAAGCGCAGCGGAAAAGTAAAGTAGACACAGGGTTTTTTACTTCGTTCGGAGCCTGTGACGACTCCTACTCGAAGGCCCGTACTCCTTGAGTACTTTCGTTGGGCAATTCACTAGCAATTCGGATAATTACAATTTAAGTACAAAAAGATGCTAATGAAAAGAAAAACAAACCTGTACCGACAGACAAGGAATTTAAAAGAGCGGGAACGTGTCGTTGGAGCGTAGAGCAGCAGAGTGAGTAATCTCAGAGTTCTCAGATGTGAAAGATGATTATGAAGCTCCTGCCTGGGGCTTCTTTTATATGTTGCTCCGGGTGCCTGGATTCCTTCCGGGCGCCTGGAATGTGACGTAGCTGCTCAAACCGAGATGCTCCACGTGGTGACGACTTGGCCTGGATATAATTTGCTTTCCGGGCGCCCGGATCCCCTCCGGGCGCCCGGACCACCTTGTTCCAGAAAACTCTCTTTTCCTGCAAAACAAAGTTAGTCCGAGGCAATATATATCCTGCAAAATAGATTGTTAGCACACTTATGAATTAGCACAAATAGTATGACTTAGATTCCGTCTTTCCGAGACCGGAATCTAGTCACGATCTCGACTTAGATATCCGAAATGGATCTAAGCCGGATCGACGCCTAATGTTCCCTTCCCGGGAACGCGTCCTCGCAATCACTCCCCTCTAGTGACTTACCTCACTTACCTGCCAGACGTCCGGTCAGCCCTTCGACCCATCTGGACTTCTCGCCAGCTATCCGGTCAGCCCATCGACCTAGCTGGACTTCTTGCCAAGCGTCCGGTCAGCCCGTCGACCCGCTTGGACTTCTTGCCAGCTATCCGGTCAGCCCGTCGACCTAGCTGGACTTCGTGCCAGACATCCGGTCAGCCCGTCGACCTGTCTGGACTTATCCTGCACACTCGATCAAAGTGTCAGACAACAACAAAACTAACTTAACCTATTTGTCATTCATCAAAACCTAGGTTAGACCGTTAGTGCTACCCGCACCAACACACACTTTCTCTCTTATCATACTTTCTCCCTTATCATACTTTCTCTCTCCTCAATCTCTCCCATCATACTCACTGTTCTCTTTTTTTCTCATCACACTTTCTCTCTCATCATACTTTGCTCTCTCACCATACTTTCTCTCTCCTCAATCTCTCTTATCACACTCTCTCTCCTCATTTTTTCTCATTATATTTTCTCTTTCTTCATCCTCTCCAATCATACTTTCTCTCACATCATATTTTCTCTCTCATCTTCTCTCATCATGCTCTCTCCTATCACACTCTCTTTTCTCATGTTCTCTCATCACACTTTCTTTCTCTTTATTCTTTCTCATCATACTTTCTCTCTCATCATATATTTCTCTCACATTCATCTTTCTCTCACATCTAATTTTTTCTTTTATTTTCCTTTATGGGTAGAAAAGGAAATTTTGATTTATTCCGATAGGAAATATACAACTAACCAAACATTACTTTTAGGAGTGATATCCACGCTCATACCAATTCTCATTCCACAATACAATGATTCCTATTCCGATTCCTATTCCTAGGAAAGAACCAAACACCCCCTTACATGTAGGACCTCGAGTCTTCGGCTGACAATGGGACGTTTGGCATTTTGGCTTGGACTTTGGAGTTCTAATTAGCTTCCGAGTGCTTGGACTTTTGAGTCCTCGATGTTCAACACTTAGGCGGTGGGCCACTCGAGTTCACGGATGCTTGATGTACTACATGAGTAGACTAAATTTAATTGAATCTATATGTGGATTTAATCATCATAAGTTAAATTTACACTTCATCAATATACACATAACTAATTAGTATTAAAATAGTTAAACTTAATTAAATGATCTAATAATTCTATATATATATAAAGAGAGTTTAAATTAAATACATATAGATTTAATATATAGATCCAATAACCCGGTTCATTAATATTAATAAATTATTAATGATGGATGAGCTTCAAGGTGGATAATCCTTATAGGATGTGCTTAGTATGTAAAGGAAGAGACTCATGAATTAAGGTAGGTTCTAGAGCTTTCTTCAACCTCCATTCTTTCCCATTGAGAAAGAACTAAGGATTGTCGCCACCCACTCCTATAGAAGACTATTCCGTACTAGCAGGAATATCGGTGACAAGTAAAAAGCGATAACTTTGCAATGGATTCAGGTTAGCTTGTACTAGCTATTGTTTCGATTTTCTATTGTGCTTTAGAGATTGATGATAGTAAGATTTTATTGTAGATGCATCCTTTAATTCATGTATGATTTTATCAGAACTTAGAATTGACTTATTATCAATTTTTAAGACATAAGGATTATTTTTCAACATTTTGGAACATATACATCAATTTTTGTATTTGATTTCATATGGATGAGTGAAATTAATGTGTATTCGTTAAATTTAGCATAGATAGCTTGAGACTTAACCTATGAATTGAGTTTTTCATATTATCTGCGAAGAACGAGATTGATAGCGCAATTTTAGGGCTGAAAATCGCGTTCAGAAATCAAATTCTTCTGATATCAATTGATTAAGGAGTTGCGAATTTACTAATCGATTAGCGTAAGGCTCAATCAATTAGGATGCTCAAGTTCGCAAATAGAGGGGGTATGGGATCGATTGATGTTTACCAATTGATCAACATGAAGAGTTAATTGATTGGAATTACCCGATTACGATGAAGGCCTCAAATCGATTGAGTAGTCGATTAGAGTTCCTCAATCAATCACGTACTCGATTTTGGAATTATTAGAATCCATATAAGGCTTCCAAATCGATTGGCTGATCAATTGGTGTTCACCAATCGATCAATCAATCGAATGAAGTCCATAAGGAAGTCCACAGAAATCTTCTGAATCGATCAGCTAATCAATTAGGATTCAACAATCAATTGACTAATCAATTGGCGTTCACTGGATTGTCCATAGAAGGTTTCTGAATTGTGGGGTGGATGAACGAGCGAATAGAGGCCTTCTGGATTGATCAGTGGATCGATTCATATGTGTTCAGTCGATTGACACGTGTGTGAATCAATTCACATTCATCCTTGATCGATTAACGAGGGTGTCAATCAATTGATATTTAATATCAATTGATTGATAACTGAATTTAGCTCAGTTTTCAATAGTTTCTTACTGGATTCTTCTTCGTTCTTGCTACTTAGTCAAACCTATACTATTGCTAAAGCAAGAAATATTGGGGAAGCTAGGAGTATTAGTGTAGAGGAATGTATGTCTATGCTAAGAGTGATTGACCCAAAGGAAAATCATTCAAAATGTCAGATATATGTTTAAGGAAGCTCACAAATTGAGTTAAACTTCTTGATCATGCACATGATGTGTCAACCCACAGGAAGGGGCACTATGTGGCCGATTAGAAGCATTGTGAGTGATACTAGAAAACATAAGCTAACTAAGGAAGCTCATGAATAAAGTATCATGCACATAATGCATCGGGCCAAAAAAGGCGAGTTATGTGGCATATGAAAGTGATCATGAGTTATTTAGAGAGTATCAATAGCAAGTTATAATTTAGTCTAAAGACTTAATGTAACGTTACACTAGGAATCTCTATTAATGCCCATATAGTTGTATGTTTTGTTTGTTGTATTTTGTTATTGCACAACTATAAAGACACATGTTTTGTTCGTTAAATTGAGCTATGTTCTTTGCTTTTGTTTATATAGTACTCTCAATATTTGCTAATTTAGACAACATTCCCATGTTGATTGACACAAACTTTGGACAATGGAAAGAGTATATTATAGTTGTTGGGACCTTGACACCTTTAGAGGGGGGTCAATAACTCGTCACTCAAATTATCGCTTCCTATACTTGTTAGTACACAACAGAGATACATAACAAAACTAACAAATAGAAAGTTAGCTAACCCTAGAGGTAATAACCAAGATAAGCAAATCTCTAACACGTTTATGTAACGTGGTTCGAAGATCACTTACTCCTACTTCATGACTATCCGTAAGGTGGAAGATCCCAATCTGTCAGTGGATGATTCCCTGGAAACTTTCGGCTAGTTTGTGTAGCTTTTTGTGGGTGGAGAAACCTCACCACAACTCGTACGAGACTACACTAGATCACTTGAGCACTTGAAGACTCTAATTAGGGTTAACCTTCACTAATTTCGTTAACTATGCCTTAGCACCCGGAGCTCTATTAAATAGAGTTCAGGAGGAACACACAAAGCTATTTTCTAGCTATCAATTGACTAGTACAGCCACCAGTCGACTGATCCTATGTGAAATTCGACCGCTACAAGCCAACGGTCAACTATCAATCGACTGATGAAAACATCAATTGACTGGTATAGTAATGCTACAGTAATACTACAGCAACACTGGAATTTTACCTTGAGTATAGTCTCTCATGCACTCATTCTTGCCCGCACAACCTAGACCTAGTTTCTAGCCTCTTCCATCAACCTCACATCCCTCGGATGCCTCCCTATCCTTCATGCCTTGCCTTCTGGAGTCTCTATCGGCCTTGTCATTGTTGTCAGGTCTTCCTTTACCAAGATGTCACGCCTCCGAGATTTCATTCATTGCCAAGTCACACTTGGACTTATGTTGCTAAGACTACACGCTTAGACTTACACCGCCAAGTCTCACCCTTCGACTTTCCTCCTTTGCCAAGATCACACTTGGACTCTCCTTATTGTACCTGTATCCTACATACTCACAATGCATATCAAATACAATAATAAATCTAACTTAAATTTTTACCCAAATATCAAAACCTAGGGTATTTGATTGCTCAAACAATCTTCCCTTTTTGATGTTTGGCAACCTATTTAAGTTAGGGAAATATATATGTAATAACAATGCAAATAAACATGCATATATACTCATGCATAAGTCATGAAACCAAACCTTAGGCTCCCCCTTCACCTAAGCTCTCCCCTTGAGCTAGAATTTCCCGTAAAGTGAAACTTCTCCCTATTTGCCAACAAGTGAGCAATTGCTCTCCCTTCACCTAAGCTCCCCCCTGAGCCAGTTTTTTTTTGCAAGGGTGTGTAGGTTTCCCACTTAACTCCAACACTTCTTCCCCTTTGCCATACATTAAAAAGAGCTCTAACAATATCTTAATTATTGGCCTCTTTATCCTCTAATGACTCTAAACATCATATATTAATCTCTCATAAGATTACATACATGTTTATCATCCTTTTGGTTATTTCCTATTGCTAAAACACATTTTCAGGATGTATCAGTCGACTGTCATTAACTCCAGTTGTCTGCCATCTTCAAAAAGAGCTTACAGAGGTATTTTGTGCTCATGAATAGTGTTACCAGTCAACTGGTACACTATTTCAGCAAAAAATAGTATTTCTGATCCAACTTCAAAAATGCACAAGAAATTCCATATACCTCTAAAAATTTTTAAATTTTGTGGAGATGTCTATTTTATCAATGTCTATTTTAAAAAAAATATATAAAAATATATTTATCACAAATCCCAAGTGTAACGCCCCGCCCCTTCCTGCTTAAGCTGACAGGGGTTACTTATCTTTTCTTCTTAAAAAAGCGGAAGTCTTATCTATAGTATATATTTTTTTTCTTTTTAAACTTTTCCTCTACTTTTCAAATCATCATCACTAACTACCTATCATATGAGTCACATAACATGCTTAACATAATTTTAACCATAATAGTAAAGAGCATGATGAAGTGTCATAGAGTCATAAAAGAACAACATGAACATAATTCTTATTAACTAGAAGCAGGTCTTTCTCTTTAGCCAAGTCACAACTACACACGTCCTTCTTGCCCCCTCTTGCTGCGCCCTTAGTACATCCATTCCTTGCCCTTATCTGTGGTACAAGGAAAGTAAGCTGTGAGCACTCAAGGCTCAGTAAGATCCTTTCCTACTCACAAAAACCGTATAGCATACATAAAAACTCCAAGGCATAAAACATAAAGACAATTCATCATATCATGAATAGAAGCATCACATCATAACATAATTGTAAAGTATCATGGCATATCATAATAAAGTCATAAGGTGCATCCTAGCATAACGTAATCATGATCATAACATATCATAACAAAATCATAAAGTTCATCCTAACATAACATCACATAATCATAAGCATTATGACATATCATGATAAAATCATAAGGTGCATTCTAACATAACATAATCATGATTATAACATATCATAACATAATCATAAAGTTCATCCTAACATAACATGTTATAATCATAAGCATCATGGTATATCGTATCATAATCATAAAGTGTTATGCGAGATGACTTTCAAAACATGATTCATGCAATAATATATGCAACATGTCCTTTGAAAACTTATTACTTAAACATAATCATAACATAATTGGGGGCCCCGACTTGTATCACATACATAAATGCGCGCGTCCTATGTAGGTCCAAGGTAGCAAGTCTTGAACCCTATAAGGCATACATACTAGGCCCGTTTCTTAGTCCATCGACCTAGGGGCACTTAGGAGCCCATCCCTAACGAGGCCCGTTTCTTAGTCCATCGACCCCGGGGCGCTTATGGAGCCCACCCTTGGTACAAGCCATATAAAGTAAAATATCATGTCATACATATCATGGTTCTTGTTCTTTCATGCATATCATAATTCTTATCATATCATACCATATAGAATTTGGGCACACAACTCATCATAATGGTATGTAAAATTTGGGCACACAGCACATCATAAATACATGCATAGTTTGGGCACACAACTCATCATAAATATCATGCATAAATTGGGCACACAGCTCATCATAAATAGCATCCATAACTTGGGCACATAGCTCAGTATAAAGTTTACCATCATACATAGATCATAAGTGCACATAATTAAACATAGAAACATAGCAAGTTCTTACCACCTCATAAAACATTGCATGTGAGATACATGGATATCATATTTAGATTTCTAACCCTAATGCCATATAATGGCCGAAACATATAGTTGTGTCTTAGGTTAGAAATCAGCATACAAACATGTAAACCCTAAACCAATATCGTATCATATACCATAAGGAAACATCATGAGCATGTTTAGGTGAGGTTCTAGGTTTCCTAAGTTTATAAACTTATCATGGCCGAATCTTATCAAGCATTACATGGGTTAAAATCAACATTCAAGCATGTGAAACTTAAACTAATTTCATAGCAAATATTACAAGAAACATCGTGAGCATAATTAGGTTAGGTTCTAAGTTTCCTAAGCCCTTAAACTTGTTGTGGCCGAAACCTTCAAGGCTTGGAACTAGGTTTCAAGTGTCATAAAAACATGGAAAACCCTAAACCAATTTCATAGCATTTATTACAAGGAACAACATGAGCATAATTAGGTTAGGTTCCAAGTTTCCTAGGCCCTTAAACTTATTGTGGCCGAAACCTTCAAGGCTTGAATCTAGGGTTCAAGTGTCATAAAAGCATGAGAACCCTAAACAAAGTTCATAGCAATTATTACAAGGAATAACATGAGCATAATTAGGTTAGGTTCCAAGTTCCCTAGGCCCTTAAACTTAATGTGGTCGAAACCTTCAAGGCTTGAATCTAGGGTTCAAGTGTCATAAAAGCATGAGAACCCTAAACAAATTTCATAGCAAATATTACAAGGAATAACATGAGCATAATTAGGTTAGATTCCAAGTTTCCTAGGCCCTTAAACTTAATGTGGCCAAAAGTTCATGGAGCATGAAAACAAGTCCTAACCTCACTACAACATGAGCATGTCATATTAATTTCATAACTTGTCTTAAGGAGGATCATGGCATAATTAGTTTAGGTTTAACAATTTTTCTAGGGCCCTAATCCTATCATGGCCGAATACTTAGGAGCATGGAACAAATTTTATTCATCATATAGGCATGAGCATATCATGTTAACCACTTTCTCATCATGAAGTACTTATCATAAAACAAAAAGAAGCATGCTTAGTTTGAGTCTTAACTTATCTATCCCCTTTAATCATGTTTGGCCGAGAGTCTAAGGGTATGATGTTGGTGCAGCGGAGACTGGCAAGAGGGGGGTGAATTGCTGAAAACAAAAATAAACTGGTTACAACCAAGGAGGTTGTTAATCCAGGGCGATGAAAAGCTCTACTATCAGAATCTCCTTTATTGTAGGCGGAGAAGCCTTTTTACACTTAGAACACTCACTTAGTTGCTAGGAATTGAGTACAGATTGATTGCTTGAGTTGTTATACTATTCCTAGCTCCAGGGGCCTTTATATAGCTCTTGGAAAGTCTATCCCGAGGGTCCAAGGCGCCTCCAACAAGGTTCAAGGCGCCTCCAGCTCGGTCAGCGGATAAAACTTTATCCGCAACTCAAACGGTCAAATCTTACCTGTTGAAGGCGCCTTCAACAGGGTTGAAGGCGCCTTCCTGATGGAGGCGCCTCCAAGCTGGCAGCTCCATTTTTCAGCTTGGTTTCTTCAGCTTCCGATGCTCCGTTCTTTTGGGTGATTGCGGCTAACCGGAATAGGGCTCACCCGAACCCAATTCCCGGCCTTCTCCTCGAGCAGCCTTTCGTCCCGGCTTCACGTCCCTCGAACGCCGTGCACACTCTTCACGCCCACCGGAGTACTCTTCCGCAGCTCTCTCGTCCTTCGGACGCACCGAGCCCGTCGGCTCCCTTCCCGTGCCGTCCTTCTTGCCAGCTGCGTCTTCCGCTCGACTTCTTGTGCTCCTAAGCTCCTGCACACTCAGACACAGGGATCAAACACAGCAGGACCTAACCAACTTGGTTGATCACATCAAAACTACCACGGGGTCCAACAATCTCCCCCTTTTTGATGTGCATCAACCTAAGTTCAAGTTAGGGTTAAAAATAGACATTAGCAGTAATTTTAAAGAAAAAATTACTAAACTAACAAGTTAAGTATAATTTTTGCAATTAGTAAAATTGCAACACTTTTTGCAACACTTTTTTTTTAAAAAATTAAGTTTTCTCTAACTCCTCCTAAACTTGTACTTCTCTCTCCCCCTTTGATCACAACAAAAATGTGGTCTTAAGAATTTTCAAGTAAGATTGAAGTTTTTTTTTTTTTGAAAATTTTCTAAGTTTTAAAATAAATTTTTGAAAAAATTGCTAAGTTAAAATGAATTTTCCAAAAAAAATTTCTAAGTAACAAAAATCCTAAGTAAATGTTCAAATGTTCCCAAAACAAATTTCTAAGTCAAGTGAATGAATTTTTAGAATTTTCCAGAAGAAAATTTCTAACCAAAAAAAAAATTTAGAATTTTTAAAAAAAGTCTAAGGAATTTTTGTTTATTTTAACAAATATTTGATAAACTTTCAAAGCATTATTTAATTCTTGTTTAATGCTTTTTCAGAAAGTTAATTCAACATTTTCTTTCAATATTTTAGCTTCCAGGTCGTGGCAAGGCACTAGGCCTTCTTGGTTATTGGAGCAACAATCACTTCCTTAGACAAAGCTTCCATAAAGAATTTCAATGTTTAATTTTCTCACTGTAAGCTTTTAATTTTTGAAAAATTAATTAAGCACAGATTTAGGAACCCAATAGAGGTTCCTACCTACAGGGTTATTCAGGTACTTAGGGGGTACATAATTTTTGGGTATTCTTCTAAGTTGACCTTGATGCTTCCTTATATACCAATTTAATTTATCATAAATTCTTAATTTTGAATTTGGAAATTGATTTAAGCATGCATCAGATTTCAGTTTTTCAATTTCTAATTTCAAATTTTCATTTTCTGATTTTAGATGATCATACATTTCTAATCGGCATGCTCTTGCTAGGTTCAACTTTAGTTCAGCATTCTCTTTTTCTAATTGATCTAACTCTTTAGAAAGAGACTTGATAAATTTAAAAGATTGAGTTGGGGTTAGATTGCGTACCTTACTTACCTGGTCTGGTGACGCTCCCCCTTCACTGCTGCTTTCTTCTTCTGATGTTCCTCCCCCTTCATCGATGCTCATTTCTGAGCTCGAGTCTTCTTCCTTCGATGATGCCTCAGCGATACTAAATTTCTTATCCGACTCAGAGGTTGACGAATCTGACCAAGTAGCCTTCAGATTCTTGTACTTGGAGGGTTCTGGTTTCTTGTATTTTGGCTTTTCCTTTTCTTTCTCCTTTCTCTTCAATTTTGGGCAGTCCTCCTTGATGTGCCCTTCTTCGTTGCAGTTGTAGCAACGAACCATCCTCTTCTTTCGATGATGCCTCTGTGATTTAAATTTATTAGAACTGAAAAACTTATTGAAGCGTCTTACCAGTAGTGCCGCTTCGGATTTGTCGACTGAGGCTTCAGAGTCAGAATTGTTCATCTTTGCCTTTAAGACAATGTTCTGACTTGTCTTCTCTACTCCGTTGGGTTCTGAAACTCGAGATTCGTGAAGTTCAAAAGTCGAAAATAATTGTTCTAACGTACTTACCTCGAGGTCCTTAGAGATGTAGTATGCATCTACTAAGGAGGCCTACTCTGGAGTTCTCGGGAAGGCATTGAGCACGTATCGGATAGAATCCCGGTTGGTTACCTCTTCTCCAAGGTTCGTTAGTTGCGTTATCAGCTCCTTGATTCTCGCTTGGAGTTGCGCTACCTTCTCGCCTTGGTTTATCCGGAGGTTCGTTAACTGGTTCCGGAGGATGTCGCGCTTCGCTAGCTTCGCTTCGGAAGTACCTTCGTGAAGCTCCAGGAATTTCTCCCAGAGATCTTTCGCTGAATCGTAGCTTCCGATCCGATTAACCTCTTGCGGCGGCAGCACACTGAGCAGGTGGAACTTTGCCTTTCCGTTGGCGACGAAATCGGCTTGCTCCTTCTTGCTCTATGTGTTTTCTTCTTTGTCTTTCGGTGCTGCAAAATCATATTTCATTGTAATAAGAATATCAAAATTCGTTTTAAAAAATACCTCCATTTTGCGCTTCCAAGTGGCGAAGTCTCCGTCGAACTTCGGGGGATGGATGTTCGCTCTGGCCATCGTCTTGATCGTAGTGCTTCAGTTGGCGGTTAGTCCTTCTGAGGCGATCAGGCTCTGATACCACTTGTTGGTGCAGCGGAGACCGGCAAGAGGGGGGTGAATTGCTGAAAACAAAAACAAACTGGTTACAACCAAGGAGGTTGTTAATCCAGGGCGATGAAAAGCTCTACTATCAGAATCTCCTTTACTGTAGACGGAGAAGCCTTTTTAAACTTAGAACGCTCACTTAGTTGCTAGGAATTGAGTACATATTGATTGCTTGAGTTGTTGTACTATTCCTAGCTCCAGGGGCCTTTATATAGCTCCTGGAAAGTCTATCCCGAGGGTCCAAGGCGCCTCCAACAAGGTTCAAGGCGCCTCCAGCTCGGTCAGCGGATAAAACTTTATCCGCAACGCAAATGGTCAAATCTGACCTGTTGAAGGCGCCTTCAACAGGGTTGAAGGCGCCTTCATGATGGAGGCGCCTCCAAGCCTGCTGGAGGCGCCTCCAAGTTGGCAGCTCCATTTTTCAGCCTGGTTTCTTCAGCTTCCGATGCTCCGTTCTTTTGGGTGATTGCGGCCAACCGGAATAGGGCTCACCCGAACCCAATTCCTGGCCTTCTCTTCGAGCAGCCTTCCGTCTCGACTTCACGTCACTCGAATGCCGCGCACACTCTTCACGCCCACCGGAGTACTCTTCCGCAGCTCTCTCGTCCTTCGGACGCACCGAGCCCGTCGGCTCCCTTCCCGTGCCGTCCTTCTCGTTAGCTGCGTCTTCCGCTCGACTTCCTGTGCTCCTAAGCTCCTGCACACTCAGACACAGGGATCAAACACAGCAGGACCTAACCAACTTGGTTGATCACATCAAAACTACCACGGGGTCCAACATATGACTCTAAGTTCCAATCAAACATTCTAGCATATGAACATTAGATAAATCCCTACCTTAAGATACATGTTACAAGAAGCATATTGAGCATGATAAAATTTAGGTCTTTATATTTCCTAGGTCCTTCCTTTTGGTCTTGTCTTGGCCGAAATTCTTCATGAAATTATCTTAGATTTTTATGTAACCAAACCTCACAAAAGCTATTGTACCACAGGTGAGGGAAACTTACATCCTTTCGCTTGTGGTTTTCCTTAAGAAGAAGAGTATCCTAAGTGCCAAGGAAGGGGAGAGCTTCTTCTTCTTGTACCTCCTTTTGCTTCTCTTGCTTGGAAGGGATAGATCTTGAAGGTTTCCTCTCTAAATTTAGTTTTCTTGAAGAGGAACTTAGCTTAGCTTTTGGAATAAGGAGAGGGAAGGGGTTCTTGGTTCGGTGAAGAATGAAGAAGAAGAAGGAAGGAGGAAGAAAATAAATTTAATCTCTTGTTTTTCTTCTCCCAATCTATTTATTCCTTTGCCAATGAAACATGTCTTCATTCATTCCCTCAACTCCTCTTTTCCCCCACTCCTTTAATTCCCACGAAAATAGAGAGAGAGGGAGGGAAGTAGGCAATTTACCTTTTGCTTGCTTCCTCTCTTAACCAAGAGGAAGAGGAGGTAAGCCACTTGGTTTTCTCTTGTTCTTTTGTTTAGTTTTCTTTTATTTCCTTCTCACCTTTAACTAAATTTTTCATTCCTTTCTATCCAAATATTATTCCTTATCCTAGTGGTTATCATGCATCAATTTATCTCCATTATTTGTGGGAGGTTCAAGGTTCAATCCTTGACCTCACCTCTTCTTATTCTATATTTATTTCTATTTCCCTTTTTGTAAAATACCGGAAATAGGCGAATATTAATAAGGGAATTTTTCAGAATTTTTGGAAATTTTTCTGGAATTTTTCGGAGCTCGTACAGACGAGTTAACGGGGGATAAAAACGGGGGCCAGAAAAGCCTGTTTAGGTTACCCCGTTTAAGTGAGGAAATGTTTATATTTACATTTCCTTTTTCTTTATTTTCTTTTCTTTCCTTTTGTTTTTTTTTCCGCGTGCCCGAGTTCTTTTTTTCCCCCGATCCCGATTCTCTTCTTCCTTTCTTCTCTTTCCCTCACGCGAGCCCTAACCGGCGCCGCAAATCGCCGGTTCCTCCCTCTCCTCTGCCGACGCCGACGACGCCAAGGACCAGAGAGTTGGCGGCTGAGTTTCGCCTTTCCTCTCCCTCTTCCTTCTCGGTGCCCTAATCTTTGCTTCGCTGCCCAGTCGAGCCACCGGCCGCCAACACTGTGCCTTGCTGACGCCGTCACACTCGCCGGGGAGATCCCAGTGGCCGACCCTCCCCTGTGCCCTAGCACCACAGTAGTGCCACTGCCGAGCCTCTCCCTCTTCGTGAGTTGCGGCCGCACCATCAAAGGATTTCAGCGTAGATCACCGGCGTAGATGCATTCTGAGCACCCGTTGCCAATGTCGAGCCCTCAGCCCTAGCACCTCCTCTTCCTCGGATTCATGCTTAGTGTCGTCGCTTGATTGGGCTGATGCTCCACCATCTCTGTGCTCTAGCTTGGATTCACTACCGATCCTTGGATCGCATTGCCTTCTCCACCCGAGCGGTTTCCACTGCGCTAGTTACCATTGGTTCTTTCTTCACTCATCTCACTTATCTGCTTTTGTTGAATTGCTTGCAGAGATGAAACTGCCGGCACAGAAATTGGGTAAGTCATTTTGGTTTTGGATTTATAGAGATCTGAATTCCAATTTTTTTGTATAAGAGGTTTGTGCTAAGTTGGTGGGTGATGGCTGTAGCTCCGGCTTTGCCTTGGTAGCGACTTTACGGTAGCTTTGGCCATGAATTTCTGTCTGCAAGTATCTCTTCCGTGGCTCAACTGAGGAGTCTCCAAATCTAGGTGAGTTTTGGAAGATGAATTAAATGATTTCTATGGTTTGAGCAATGAAATGTCTAAGTATTAGATCAGTGCTGGTTTTGTTCAGTTTCAACAGATTTGACAGAACTAACCATGTGACATTAGGTAGATCAGGATTTGAGTTATTGGTATTGCTTGTTATTAGGTAAGCATAGGGTTAATTACATTAACTTCTGTGTAGGCCCTGTATGGTGTTTTACTTGGCAGACATGGTTGGTGAGAGCACTAACCACTGTGATCTTCCTTTTTGGTTTGATCCTAAGATAAGGTTTAATGAATACAATCAATTATGTTGGTTGATTTGGATGATGTGATTAGGGTTTTACCCTAAATTAGTCGTACGGATTTTTATTTAGCTATTTAATGAATTGTTAGCTAAATAAAAATGTATATGTATTATTGACACAGGACTTTGACGCGAGACGAGCATCTCGATGTCGGATTGGACCGGATACGATACTCTCATTGGAGGCGGGTACCTCTTGACTTATCTTTTATGATATTGTCATTGGATATGCATAGTATTTTATAACTACATGCAATGAACATGTTTGCCTTTGGTATGTCACTGTTTGATATCCATAGCATGTTAGGTTTGTCACCTGTGATTATATCTCGTGATTTGTTGCCATGATTATCTTGTTACCATGAGTATCTTAGTTTCTAGAGTGACATACCATGCTTACTGAGGTTAGGACTAGGATTTGGATTGTTGTTTCTGGCCTGTGTATCTAGATTATCTGATACTTAGGTTTTTGTGCCATATCAGATTTGTGTACCTCTATTTGTATATCATATATGATTCGGGTGTTTAGACCCTGATTCTTTGATCTGTGTATATTGTTGGTACATATGCTATGGAAGAGGGATATGATTTGGGTCTAGGTTGTTATACCTTAGAGGACTTGTATACCCTAGATCCGTGGATTTGACTTACTGATACTGTGGTACCCATATTATGTATATATGGATTTTTCTATGCTGATCAGGATATTCCATACTTATTATGTTCAGGACATAGGGTTATTGATATTCTATCTGACCTGTGTACTCTAGATCTTGGTATGTGACCATCGCTTTTACAGTACCCATTTTGTATGTATGGATATGGTTATGTTGATCGTTTTGCCATGCTTAGTGTCATGCATCATGATTGCATCTGTGCGATAGACTCTCATTGTTGAGCACATCGCCATTACATGGATCCGCACACACCACCACCATGGGTTAGTGGTCGATTCAGGCTGTGTTGCAGCAGGGACTTTGTTTGGCTACGTTGGTCCGCTCATGGGTAGTGTGACTGTAGCGTGGTAGCCCTCCCGTCATCGTGTACGGGAGTTGAGAGCATTGAGCTCCCCATATATGATTTGGGGTCACAGACGAGTACTCCGACAAGATCCGTCCACTCGGTCCACTCATCGAGAGCGTGACGACAGAGTGCAGTTGTCACAACCCTACCCACTCGGTCTCGCCATTTGTGTGTGAGATGATAGACTGGCAGGACGCATCATTGACATCATATGCATTGATGCATTTATTTCTTGTGATTGTGTTTGCTGCATTTATTTGCTGCATTTGGTTGGATGCATATGTTTGACATGCATACAGGATTTAGGGCACTTTCGGTTTGACGACCCCTTTGTTTGGATAGGAGTTCCTGGTGAGTACAGCTTCCTTAGTTACCTTTTAGTTTTGCATCTTTCCTAGATATATGATTAGGAAGCTGTATTCCATGTTTATTGCTGTTAGATATATCTTACTAGGCATGTCTATTGGTATTCGCTGAGTTGTTGAACTCACCCCCGTGGACTCTATATTTTTCAGGTACCAGGTTATTTATAGTGTCGCTTGGAGCATCCTGTCTGCTGGTCCCCACGTCACATCAGAGGACTTATCGATTTCACGTATGTTTTGTTTGTTTATGTATCAGTTTGTTTAGCTGTGTACTCCGGTTTGTTTTTGGAGTGTTGATGTCGTTATGTGGTATTTTGTATTTGTTATTGGTTGTGTAAGACTAGCCGGCTAGCAGTTTGTGTTTTGGTTTTGGTACAGCCAAGTGGGCTGCTTTATTTTTAACTGCGTGGTGGTGTCAGCCAGAGGCTGAATTTGATATTAACTGCGTGGTGTTTGTTTTCTTTTATTGTTATTATTCCAGCCGCATGTGGCTGAGGTATATAGTGCTTGTAGAAAAGTTTCAGATTGTCCGCCGTACAGGGGAGATGCTGCCGAAATTTCTTCGGACAGAGACTCCTCTGGGGCGTGACACTTTTTTTTTCTCTTATTCTTTTTATTTCTATGCTCTAAAGAAAACAATACTCATATACTTATCTTATAATTTCGTGGGTGTTACACCAAGATTGATATAAAATATATAACTGGCTAAATGGTTCAATTAAATCTTGACCTAAAGTCCTAGTTTTGGCTTCCTCTTGATGTATTTGCCCATACTAAACCATAATACATCCCTAACATTAGTTTATAAGGCATCTATACATCAAAAACTAATTTTCATACAATGTGAACTCAAATAATATTTTCATGCATGAAACTCAACCTAATTGTTGTTGGAATGTATACTAAAAGCCTAGCTTTTTGTATAAACATTTATTTAGAAATAAGAATTACATTGGTCAATATCTACATTTATATGCTAAGTGTAGTTGTTCAATTAATTTATATTGTAGATAACATGGTGTGTGGTGTCACACACAGAAGATCATGTTATCAATTCCTTATAAATTATAAATAGTAGCTCACGACTGAGATGGAAAGGAACAAACCATTGGAATAGTCGTAGTGTAATTAGGTATTAGTTTATCTTGACTGATAAATTATACTAGTACACTCTGAGTGTATTAAGCAGGACCATTTAAGATAAGTTCTTTTTATACTGACTTAATAAAAGAACAAGACTTTAGTTATTATGGAAGTGTGTGCTCTTAATCCTAATATAATAATAAGCACATATATTTAGTATTTATTTCTTTGACTTATCAAAAAGTGAGATTTAGCTCGATAAATCAAAAGGTCCAATAAGTTGAGAAATAATATTACTTATAGTGTGTGTTGTTGATTATAGAAGAAAACTGTGTCCTAGAAATTTAGATTGATAATGCTCTTAAGAGGAGCTCATAATGATTGTCATGTTAAACCCTGCAGGTGGACTTAGTCCAACATGATAATAAGGTTGAGTGGTACTACTCTTGGACTAAGATATTAATTAAAGTGAGTTGTCAGTAACTCAATTAATTAATGGGTATCTGACATCTTAAACACAGGGAGATTAACACACTTATGATAAGAAGGAGCCCAAAATGTAATTTGGGATTTGTGCGGTAGTTCAATAATAATTATTTAGTGGAATGAATTATTATTGATGAAATTAAGTTGGGTGTTCGGGGCGAACACGGGAAACTTAATTTCATCAGGAGACCAAAACTAATTCCTCCTCTCAGTCCCTATCATAGCCTCTTGTATATAGAGAATTATAACCACCTATATCCACTTCCTTACCCAACCTAAAGGGGCTGGCCAAGCAAGATTGGAGTCCAAGCTTGGGCCAGCCAAGCCAAGGGTTGAGCCAAGTTGATGAGGCTGGCCAATGCTTGGAGTCCAAGCATGGTGTGGCCGGCCCTAAGCAAATTAAAAGGATTTTTATTTTAAAATTTTTCTTATGTGGATTCCATGGTTTTAAAAGAGAGTTTAAAATTTAAATCTTTCCTTTTATACCTTTCTACAAAAGATTAAGAAAAGATTTGATATCTTTTCTTATTTGTAGATTGAAAGGAAGATTTTAATTTTGATAAAACTTTCCTTTTTTGTAACCATGTTCATGATTTAAAAAGAGAGTTTTAAAATTAAATATTTCCTTTTATAAGTTTTTACAAAAGATTAAGAAAAGATTTGATATCTTTCCTTATTTGTAGATTGAAAGGAAGATTTTAATTTTAAAGAAAACTTTCCTTTTTGGAAATCATCCACATGTTTAAAAGAAAGATTTTAATTTCCTTTTATAACCAACTATGAAGGGAAAAATTATTAGAGAAATTTTTTATAAATTTTCGGAAACAAATTAGGAAGTTTTAATTCTTGTGTTATTAAAACTTTCCTTGTTTGGAGCTTAGAGGTGGTCGGCCATGATATCTATAAAAAAGGAAATTGTTTTTAATCTTTTAAAATTTCCTTTTCATGACAAAGAAATTAAGGAAGTTTTTATTTAAATTCTCCTTATTTGCCAAGACCAAGGAATATAAAAGAGGGGGTAGGGGTGCCTTCATGTGACACAACTCTGTTCTATTTTCCTCCCTCTCTTCCTTGGTGGTGGCCGGTCCTAGAGCTTCTTTTTCTCCTCTTCTCTTCTTCTTTAGTGGCTGGTTTCATCCCTCTCTTGGAGCTCTTGTTGGTGGTCGGTTCTAGCTAGGAGAAGAAGGAGAGATAGGAGGCTTTGTTTTTTTGCATCCCTTGTAGCTTGGTGGTGGTGGTCGAACCTCTACATCCTTGGAGGAGTCTTGGTGGCTGAAACTTGGTGAGGAAGAAGAAGGGCTTGGGTGATTCTCATCTCGGTAGATCGTTGCCCACACAACATCCGAGATAAGAAGAGGAATACGGTAGAAAATCAAGAGGTCGTTGCATACAAAGAAAGGTATAACTAGTAATTATTTTCCGCATCATGCTAGTTTTCCTTTGTATGAATTCCAAACACAAGAGGCATATGATTCTAGAGTTTCGAATTTATGATTCGAGTTTGTGTTTTTTTTATTTTTCAAATTTATGATTCGATTGTTCCTTTTGGTTAAACTTAGAGTTATATAAGGAAATTAAATATTAAATTTCTTTAAAAGGCTTTGTCTAGGCGATGGTGGATGATCTCATACCCAAGAAGGACTAGTGCCTCACCATGCAGTCCTGAAAGCTAATTTTGGAAATTAATATTTAATTGAATTTATAACATGAGTGGATTTGGATCAATAATGTTAAGCATCGTTTGCAATCCAAATATAAACCATTAAGAATAGATAAGTTAAATTTGGAATCAATAATGTTAAGTTCCGTTTGTGATTTCTAATTTAATTTCTAAAGAACACAATGACTTGTTTAGGAAAGGTTTGACATTTGTACAAAATTTTTGTACAGTGGAACCGGTATAATTTTCCTAGAACCAACCAACAATTGTGTTGATTCCCTATGTTTGAGACTCAAGTCCATCTCCA
Organism: Zingiber officinale; assembly: GCF_018446385.1. Classification (NCBI taxonomy): domain Eukaryota; kingdom Viridiplantae; phylum Streptophyta; class Magnoliopsida; order Zingiberales; family Zingiberaceae; genus Zingiber; species Zingiber officinale. The sequence goes on from NC_055988.1 coordinate 148,540,271, forward strand.
AAATTCTATGGCACATTCCATGGCTCTTCTAGACTCCCAAGTAATGTCCACTTGAGATCCATTTACCATATATCCCAAAGACTATTTGAGATCCCCCTAGAGCTCTTAGCTTTAGCCACCTCCCTAGGTGACTCATTCACTACCCTAGCATATGATTTCTCCTTGGCCTTGAAGGAACCCAATTTGACATTTTTGGATCTTTGACCATCCAAACATATGTCAAGTCCTTTAGGTCCAATAATGAACCTATTTAGGACTTTCTCTATTTCTCAAGCCTTGCCTTCAAGGCTTGATTGCCCAATTCTAGGGTTCTAACCCTAGAATCAACATCTCCACCTTGGATATTCCTAGACCTACCCACCTTCCTAGGCATATGTCTCCCCTTCTTGGGATTAAATGCCTAGGTTTTTAATCACCTTCCTCTCCTTAGGCAAGGTGGATTATTTCTTTTGTATGTCTAACCTTAGTGTATGATTTCCTAGGGTTATCTACCGTGTTAACCCTATTCCTATCATAATACCTAAATCCATAATTATTCATGGGTACATAATTTTCAATATTCCTAACAGGCATAAAGGAATTTGAACTTAGATTAAACTTCAAAATAGGATTACCTTCCCTTTTACCTTTGAAGCTCCTACTTGACTTGAGCTCCTCTTCTTTTCCCATTTCTTCAAGTGAGCCAATTTTTTGAGCTCTCCTCTCCTTGGGCACTTCGTGTGGCAGCGCCCCCACTCACCACATGTGAAACACCTAATGTGTTTCTTTTCCTTGACTTCATCTCTACAACTCACGTTAGTTCTTAAAGCAACTTTACCGAGTTTAGGGATTACCTCCTTTACCTTTTTGAGCGAAGGATGCCTACTTTTGTAGTGCCCCATCTTACCACACAAAGCATTTGATGTGGTCCTTTGTGTTCTTCTTAGTAGTTGAGGTGGAGGGTTGAGCTTCCAAGATCTCATTTTCTTTGGATTGCTCTTCTTCCTCTTCACTTGAAAATGTGGTCGGTTCCAATTCTTCCTCCCTTAAAGATGTGGATGATGCCTCCTTATCTTCCTTCTCCTCCTCGGATGTTGAGCATGTGTCAACATCCGATTGATCTTTCCTTTAGACTAATAAATCCTTCTCCTTGGGTTCCTCCACTCCTTGGAGTTATGTAGTATCTTCATGGAGCGCAATCACCTTGCACCAAAGCTCATGAGCACTCTTGTACTCACCTACATTCAATACCACATTAGAAGATAATAAATTAATTAAAATTCTAGTTGTTGTAGCAATCCTAATGGTCCGTGAGACCATGTGTGTTTGGTGTTTGAGCAAAGGATTTAAGTTAGGTTCACCCTTGTATTTGATATATGTATATGAGTGTGCAGGTTTGCAGGATACACATATGACTCAGTTTGATGACTTTGGGTCGATGAAGGATGGAGCATCCGAGGGACCATGGATAAGATAGCAAGGACAAGGGCCAAGGGAAGCGACTTCGAGACATACGCGAAGGATGATATTAGGGACGAGCCGAAGGCTTGGATGCATCCGAGGGACGAGAGCCAAAGGAAGTAGGCTTGAAGGCAAGAGGTCAAGGCTGCAAAGAAGAGTCAAGTGAGTCGTAAGGGTAAGAGTCCGAGTGTTGAGAGACTGTACTCAAGGTACCAGTCGACTAATGGAAATGACAGTCAACTGGAAGCGAACAAAATGTTTATGTTCGTTCGACCAGTGTGGAGCAGTTGACTAGTATCGAACTGTTGGGTTGTAACGATCGAATTTTCATAGAGGGCAATCGACTGGCACTTTCACCAGTCGACTCGTAGGTGGAGTTTTCCAACCCGTGGTCTATATAACCAAGGTCTGGAAGCTTGGTTAAGGCTGACGAAATTAGTGGTGGTTAATCCTAATTAGTAGTCAACAAGTGCTCAAGAGTTCTTTGTGTTCCAAGAGGTCTTAGTTGGAGTTGTGGTAATGTTTCTCCACCAACAAGGAGGCTTGAGATAGTCGAAATTTATCGGGGGCTAATCCATTGACGGATAGGGATCGTCCACTTTACGAACAACCGTGGAGTAGGAGCCCTAATCTCCGAACCACGTTATATGGACGTGTATTGGTTTACTTTGTATTTATTTATCTTTAGCTTTTATATTTGTATTTATTTTTGTAGTATTCCGTTGCGTAACTAACAAATACGTAGGAAACAATCGATTTGGGGGTGTCATCTATCCAACTCCCCTTTTAGCCGGCCACACAAGATCCCTTTCAAGTAGTATCAGAGCGAGGACACTCTCCATTGGACTAACTACCAAGGAAGAAAAAAATGGCTGACTTGATAGCACCTCTAAAGTTTGAAGGAGGAGGCTTATGGGATATCACGTATTGGATGATGAAGATGGAGGTCTTCTTCAATACGGATTGGGACACCATGATGGTGGTCAAGGATCCATTCAAAGTCTCAAGAGACAAGAAAGGGAAAAGACTCCGACCATGTCATTGGACGGAGGAGCAAACCTCACGATCAAAGGTAAATGATAAGGTAATATCTATTTTGATTGATATTTTACCTAATGATGTGATGAGCCGTGTAGGTGAATACGAGAACATCCATAATTTGTGGAGCAAAATAAAGAAGATTCCTTAGGAAAAACCTATGCCTACACAAGAACAAGAGGAAGAAACATCCGAAGAAAGGGATGAGGTGGCTCAAGTAGAGGAGGAGCAACCGGAAGGTGACGAGCGCTCAACTTCCGAGGAGGAAAGGGAGGATTAGAAAGCATTATCAACATCCTCAAGGGTTGAAGAAGAATCCAAGATGAATGAAGAAGAGGTCTTGGAGGTCAACCTAGTGAGCATCTCCATCGAAGTGAAGTCAAAAGACCACATCATTTACTTCGGGTGCAATGAAAAGGGACACTACAAGAGTAGATGTCCATTGGGTAAGAAGAAGGTAAATCCTAAACCCATTTAAGTTAATTTAAACACTAACAAGGGTTGTAGGAATAAAGAATCCCAAAAGAGGAGAATGTGTATCGTATGCTTCATGTGTGGGGAGAATGACCACTACCACACCAAATGTCCCAAGAAGGGAGAGATCAAAGAAGCTAGCGCAATTGAAGAAATGGGAGAAGGGGAAGAGGAGCTCAAGTCAAGAGGGAGCTTCAAGGGTAAAGGAGGTATACCCTAATTTGAATCGTAATTCAAATGTTTATATTCCCATGCATGCTAGAAATAATTTTCATTATTTACCCATGCAAAATTTTAGCTTTAGGTATCATGATAAAGATAGGGTAAATGTTAGAGATAACCTTAAGGTACCTATGCATGATAGACCTATACACATCAAATTCTTATTACCTAAGGAGAAGAAGGTAATGAAGAACTTAGGCATCAATCCCAAGAAGGGGAGACACATGCCTAAGAAGGGTAGATCTAGAAATTTCCAATGTGGACATGTTGATTCTAGGTTTAGGAACCTAAAAAGGGAAAACCAAGCTTTGAAGGCAAAGCTTGATAGTTTGGAGAAAACCCTATCTAGATTCATGGTTGGATCTAGAGAGTTAAGTATGGTGTTGGGTAGCCAAAGACCCAACAATGATAGATCGGGTTTGGCATACCGATCTAGTGTCTCCAAGGCTAAGGGAAAGTCTTATGCTAGGGTTGCATATGACTATAGCAAGGAGAAGTCAATAAATGGCAAGAGAAAGTCATTTCATGGTAAGAAAAAAATTAACCAAGGACAAGGTGTCCAAGGTTAAGAAGGTTAGGTTTGTAGGCCAAGTGTTACTGAAGGTGCACCGATGTGACCTAGCAATTATGGATGAGTCACCTAGGGAGGTGACCAAGGTTAGGATCTCTAGGAAGAACTCAAAGAGTCAATTTGGGACCCATGGTAAATGTATCTCAAGTGAATTTTATTTGGGAGTCTAGATTGGGTCATGAAATGTGCCAAAAAGTTTGAAGACAGGTTTGAATCTCAACCTTAGGGAATTGGCACAAAGGGTGTGTTTCATGCAAGGAAATATGACATTGGGGTCATATTGCATGATAATTGATTTTGAATGTATAGATGCTATATAAACCAATGCTAGGGATGCATTGTGATTTAGTATGGGCAAATACATCAAGAGGAAGTCAAAACTAGAACTTGAGGTCAAGGTTCAATTGGACAATTTAGCTAGTTTTGGATTTTATGTCAATCTTGGGATTGGTGATAGATATATTTTTGAATATATTTTTTCCAAATAGACATGGGTAAAATATACCTCTCCATAAAATTTGGAGATTTTTAGATGTCTGTGAAATTTTTTATACATTTCTGAAATTGGGTTTACAATACTGTTTGGGCTGAAAATAGGGTGCCAATCGACTGGTACAGTTACCAGTTGATTGATAATGGTGTTTATCAAATACAGAATGGTTCTGTGGGTTTGTTTCAATAAGGGCAGTCGACTGATGCTTTTGACAATCGACTGATACCAGTCTGAAACTGTTTTTCAGCATTGGTTGTGACCAAGTCAACTTGTTTAGATATATGAGATCCATGGGAGATAAATACACGAGTTTAGGGTCAGTTTGGATGATAAATTTCGATAATTGGGATATTATTGGAGCTTTTTGATATTAGACAATGGGGGAGATGTAAGGTTTAAGTGGGAAAACCTGAAATACCTTTGCAGTGGTGAAAATCCTAGCTTAATGAAGAGCATAGGTGTAGGGGGAGCCTTGTGATAGGTTCTTAAATAGCCCCGTGGTAAAATTCCTTGCTCAATAAGGAGCATAGGTGTAGGGGGAGCCTTAGGATAGGTTCCAATGCATGTTTGTGCATTTTTGTTTCGGCGGTGTAAGTCCAAGTGTGTAGCCTTGGCAACGTAAGTCCATTCGACGGTGTAAGTCCAAGTGTGTAGCCTTGGCAACGTAAGTCTAGTCGATGGTGTAAGTTCAAATGTGTAGCCTTGACAACGTAAGTCCATTGTTTTTAGCATATTATTTTGCTATTATATTTTTCCTAACTTAAATGTATTGCCAAATATCAAAAAAGGAGAAATTGTTGGAGCAATCCCAATGATTCGTGCAACCATATGTTTTGGTGTTTGGGTAAAGGATTTAAGTTAGTTCACCCTTGTATTTGATATGTGTATGTGAGTGTGCAGGTGTACAAGATACACATATGACTTAGCTTGATGGCTTCGAGTCGGTGAAGGATGGAGCATCCGAGGGACCGTGGACAAGGTAGCAAATACAAGGGTCGAGGGAAGAGACTTTGAGGCATACGCTAATGATGACATTAGGGACGAGCTTGGGCTTGGATGCATCCAAGGGACAAGAGCTAAAGGAAGTAGGCTTGAAGGCAAGAAGTCAAGACTGCAAAGAAGAGTCAAATGAGTCGTAAGGGTGAGGGTCCGAGTGCTGAGAGACTGTACTCGAGGTACCAGTCGACTGATGGAAATGCCAGTCGACTGGTACAGTCGATTGGGAGCGAACAGAATGCTTATGTTCGTTAGACCAGTGTGGAGCAGTCGACTGGTATCGAGCCATTGGGTTGTAACGATCGAATCTCCACAGAGGGCAATCGACTGACACTTTCACCAATCGACTCGTAGGTGGGGTTTTCCAACCCATGACCTATATAACCAAGGCTTGGAAGCTTGGTTAAGGCTGACGAAATTAGTGGTAGTTAACCCTAATCAGTAATCAACAAGTGCTCAAGAGTTCTTTGTGTTCCAAGAGGTCTTGGTTGGAGTTGTGGTGAGATTTCTCCACCCACAAGGAGTCTTGAGATAGCCGCAGTTTATCGGGGGCTAATCTACCGACGGATAGGGATCGTCTACCTTATGGACAGCCGTGGAGTAGGAGCCCTAATCTCTGAACTACGTTATATCGACGTGTATTGGTGTGCTTTGTATTTATTTGTCTTTAACTTTTGTATTTGTATTTATTTTTGTATTATTCCGCTGTGCAACTAACGAATATGTAGGAAGTAATCAATTTGAGGGCGACGTCTATCCAACCCCCTTTTAGCCGACCACACAAGATCCCCTTCACTAGTTACCTCCTTGTCTGCCTCTGATTCCTCCCTTTGCTCCTCAATCCAATACTGAGATCGGAGGCATTTTCCCTTCTTGTCAGTTGGAGTCTTAAATGACTCCTCCAATGCTATCCAATGGTTTCAATCCATTTGAAATCACGTTTCCAAGCGCGACTTCCAATAGCCGAAGTCTTCATGCTCATATAGAGATGGGATTCGGATGTCCCATCCGAGAGGTCCTTTCGACTCCATCTTCTTCTTTAGCGGTTGCTCCTTTAGTGATTAGTCCAATAAAGAGCAACCTCACTCTGATACCATTTGTTGGGACCTTGACACCACTAGGGGGGGTGAATAACTCGTCACTCAAATTGTCGCTTCCTACGCTTGTTAGTGCACAACGGAAATACAAAACAAAACAAACAAATAGAAAGCTAAACCTAGAGGCAATAACCAAGATAATCAAACCTCTAACACATTTATGTAATGTGATTCGGATATCACTTACTTTTACTCCACGACTATCCATAAGGTGGATGATCTTAATCCGTCGGTGGATGATTCCCTGGAGAACTTCCGGCTAGCTCAGCTTCTTGTAGATGGAGAAACCTTACCACAACTCGCACAAGACCACACTAGAACACTTGAGCACTTGGAGGCTTTAATTAGGGTTAACCACCACTAATTTCGTCAACCATGTCTAAGTACCCCGTGCTCTATTAAATAGAGCTCGGGAGGAAAACACCAAGTTGTTTTCCTGCCGCTAGTCGACTGGTACAACCACCAGTCAACTGAGCCTAAGTGAAATTTGACCATTACAAGCCAATGGTCGGCTACTAGTTGACTGATGAAAATATCAGTCGATTGCTACAGTAACATTACAATAATGCTACAATAATACTGAAAATTTACCCTGAGTACAGTTTCTCATACACTCGCCCTTGCCCGCACAACCTAAACCTAGCCTTCTAGCCTCCTCCATTAGCCTCGCGTTCCTCAGATATCTCCCCATCCTTCACGCCATGCCTTATGGAGTTTCCATCGGTCTTGTAATTGTTATCAGGTCTTTCTTTACCAAGAGGTCGCACTTCCGGAACTTCATCATTGCCAAGTCACACTTGGACTTACATTACCAAGACTATATGCTTGGACTTATACCGCTAAGACTCACCCTTGGACTTTTCTCCTTTGCCAAGATCACACTTGGACTTACATTGCCAATACTATATGCTTGGACTTATACCGCCAAGACTCACCCTTGGACTTTCCTCCTTTGCCAAGATCACACTTGGACTCTCCTTGTTGTACCTATATACTGCACACTCACAATGCATATCAAATACAATAATAAATCTAACTTAAATCTTTGCACAAATATCAAAACTTAGGATACACAGATTGTTCCAACAATAGTTTCATTCGGTTGCATGGATTTAGACTTTGCACGCATTTAGGCATGATCACCCTGCACCTATAACTAATGATTCCACTGTAGATCAAAAGGTAAACTTTGATAAGTGGGAGCGATTTAATCGCATGAGTCTGATGATCATAAGAATGTCAATTTTGAAATCATCCAGCACCTAGAAAGGTTCCGGGCGCTTGAGTGTGGATAGAACTTTATCCACGTTGTAACTGATCGTGACAGCTGGTGTTTCAATAAACTTTCTAGTCCAGACACCTGGAAGGGTTTCGGGTGCCCGAACGGTGTCGATACGCCCCTCCCTGTTGGTTGGTCCTAGGAAGATCGCACCGGTTCCACTGTACAAAAATTTTGTACAAGTGTCGAACCTTTCTTAACAACCTATTGTATTCTTTAGAAATTAAATTTGGAATCACAAACGAAACTTAACATTATTGATTCTAAATTTAACTTATCTGTTCTAAATGGTGTAGACTTGGATCACAAGCGAAACTTAACACTATTGATCCAAATCTACCTATGTTACAAATTCAATTAAATATTTATTTCAGAAATTGGCTCCCAGGTCAAACATGGCGAGGCACATGACCTTCTTGGGTATGGGAGCATCCACCACTGCCTCGACAAATCCTCTTAACGAAATTCAATATTTAATTTCCTAAAATAACATTAGGTTTAACCAAAAAGAACAATTGAATCACAAGATCGAAAAAATAAAAAAAAACACAACTTCAAATATCTAATCCAAAAATCTAGAATCATATGTCTCTTGTGTTTGGAATTCATACAAAGAAAAACTAGTATGATGCGGAAAATAATTACTAGTTATACCTTTCTTTGTACGCAACGACCTCTTGATCTTCTACCGTATTCCTCTTCTTATCTCGGACATTGTGTGGGCAACGATCTACTTAGATGAGAACCACCCAAGCCCTTCTTCTTCCTCACCAAGTTTCGGCCACCAAAACTCCTCCAAGGATGTAGAGGTTCGGCCACCACCACCAAGTTCCAAGGGATGCAAGAAACAATGCCTCCTCTCTCTCCTTCTTCTCCTAACTAGAACCGGCCACCAACAAGAGCTCCAAGAGAGGGATGAAACCGGCCACTAAAGAATAAGAGAAGAGGAGAAGAAGAAGCTCTAGGGCCGACCACCACCAAGGAAGAGAGGGAGGAAAATAGAATAGAGTTGTCCCCCATGAAGGCACCTCTACCCTCTCTTTTATAATCCTTGGTCTTGACAAATAAGGAAATTTAAATAAAAACTTCCTTAATTCCTTTGCCATGAAAAGGAAAATTTAATTAATTAAAATCAAATTCCTTTTCTTAAAACATATGGCCGACCACCTTAAGATCTTCCACAATAGGCAAGTTTTAAACAAAATTAAAACTTCCTTATTTGTTTCCAGAAATTTTGAAAATAAAATTTCTCTAATAATTTATCCCTTCATAGTTGGTTATAAAAGGAAACTTTTTTAAATTAAAATCTCTCTTTTAAAACATGTGGTTGATTTCCAAAAAGGAAAGTTATCTCTAAAATTAAAATCTCCTTTCAATCTACAAATAAGTAAAGATATCAATTCTTTTCTTAATCTTTTGTAGAAACTTATAAAAGGAAATATTTAATTTTAAAACTCTCTTTTTAAATCATGAACATGGTTACAAAAAAGGAAAGTTTTATTAAAATTAAAATCTTCCTATCAATCTACAAATAAGGAAAGATATCAAATTTTTTTCTTAATCTTTTGTAGAAAGCTATTGATCCGGCGGTAAAAATCCGGAACCCCATAAGGAGTCAACGCCGAGGGGAGGTCAAAGGGTCCAGTGGCTCGCTGGAAAAGGGCGAGCCGACCGGACTCAGAAGAAAGGGAAATCTGGTAGTAAAAGGCACCCTGGTAGGGACCAGGGGTCCGACGCTCAAATAAAGCAGTGCGTAATAACCGAGCGGAAGGAGGTGCCGCCCGGACGGCGCAAAGAATCAAGGCCGTCCGGACGACGTTCATCGCCCGCTCGGCGGACCAGGCACCCCAGTCAGACGGTGGGTAAAAGACGGGGACATCTTCTGACAGCCGTCAAGTCGTATGGCTGTGCCATACTTCTAGTCTGACAACGGGTGGTCCTGCCGTCCCATCAAAGAACATGCTCGGACTGTGGCAACATGGTGTCAGCTCTCTGACAAGTGCATACCGTGGTATGGGTTGCTGACACGTACGCACCTCGGTGGGCGTGCATCAGTTCCTTCTCCGTCTTATATAAAGAGGCTATTACTTCGCCAAAGGTACGCAGAATACAAATTTGGCAGCCACTTTCTCCACCACTTACCTGACTTGAGCGTCGGAGGACCGTCGCCGGGACACCCCTCGGCTCGGTTTTTGTTGCAGGTTCGCCGAGCACTCGAGGATCCAGCAGAGCGCGCCACGTGCCATCGACTCTCGGTTCGGACAGATCAAATTGGCGCCGCTGGGAACGCCTCGCATCCGACGGAGACAATGGACGAGGCCGACGACAACACACGTGACGCTTTCAACAAGAACTCGAGGCTCTCGTCGAGATGAGGGCCGCCAAACTCATGGAGCAAAACAAAAGCATCCGCCGAGCGCGGAGCAACAAGCAACATTCGCCTCGTGGCCGAGGAAGCACCTCCAACCACCGTCGCATTCCATCGGGCCTTATTTCGCACCCTAAGCCATACCAGCCGAGATAGAGGATCTTCCTCAGATGAAATGCCAAGGCGGGATGACAGGAAGGGGAAAGCTCCCCGAGCGGACTCCTCCCCCGAGCGGATCAATCGCCAATTTTCGGAGGTTATCCTACGAGACCCTCTGCCCAAGCACTACGTGCCTCCGACGATCGGCGAATACAATGGAACAACGGACCCGGATGATCATCTGGGTAAGTTCGATAATACAGCCACGCTCCATCAGTACACAGATGGAGTAAAGTGTAGAGTTTTCCTTACCACCCTCTCGGGATCGGCTCAACGGTGGTTTCGAAGGTTGCCGGACGGATCCATCACGAGCTTCAAGGAATTCCGAACGGCCTTCCTCCACCACTTCGCCAGTAGTCGGCGCTATCAAAAGACAAGTGTCATCTTATTCGCCATCAAGCAAGAGCCGAGAGAATCGCTTCGAGGCTATATTCAGCGATTCAACCAAGTGGCGATGGATATCCCAACGGCCACATCGGAGACGATGATGAATGCCTTCACGCAAGGCCTTGTGGATGGGGACTTCTTCCGGTCGCTCATCCGAAAGCCGCCCCGAGATTATGATCACATGCTACATCGGGCCAACGAATATATAAATGTGGAAGAAGCGCAAGCCGCTCGGAAAAAGGAAACTCCAGCCGAGCGCGCACCTGTTCATGCCGAGCGGAAACAGCACACCGCTCAGCAGCCACCCAGAGGACCGAGGGTCGAAGCAATTCGATCCCCTCACGTCACGTACAAGAAGTGGCTGCCGCTCGCCCAAGCCAAAGAAGAGGTGGACCCCTATGTTCTGCAAATTCCACCAGACGGATACGCACAACACGAGGGATTGCCGAAGCCTTCCCTTTGTGTCCAACCCTGTTCCCAGGAAAGCCGAACGACGGTCGCCTCCCATCGACAGGAGACGTAGGACTCATGAAGCTGACCGGACTCGCATCGAGGGGCGACACCAGCAGACACCCGATCGGCACCGATCCCCGAGGCAGGAGAATCGTCGGGCGTCCAGAGCACCGTCCGCTCGGGAGGAGGAAAATAGGAGCAATACTTCCGGCGAGATCAACGTTATTGCCGGTGGGCCGACCGAGGAGATTCCAACCGAGCCAGAAAGGCGGGCGTCCCGCAGATCCAGGTCGGCTGCAGCCAAGAGCGGGCAAGTGGGCCGGAAATCACTTTCGGCCCGGGACTTAGAAGGAGTTGAAGTGTCCCACGACGACGCTACTGCTCATTAAAGCGGTAATAGCAAATTACACCATTCACCGCATATTTGTTGACACAGGGAGCTCGGTCAACATCATATTCAAGAAGGCGCTCGATCACCGCAAATTGATCGAGCCGAGCCGCTGCCCATGACCCCCGCTCTACGGGTTTACGGCAACGAAGTTCACCGGTCGGACAAATCCGCTTGGGAGAAGAGCCGCTCAGGAGGACCGGGACAATAAACTTCGTGGTGGTCGACTCTCCCTCATCCTACAACGTCATTTTGGGACGACTCGGCGAATTCCGAGCGGTTGTCTCAACCTTCCACCGAAGATAAAGTTTCCCGTGGAGGACAAAGTAGGAGAAGTGCGGGAGATCAGCTAGCAGCTCGGCGGTGCTATATAGAGATGGTCCGGAAGGCGCCCCGAATTGAGGTACATGCCATAACCGAGAAACCTCCCTTTAATTTATGATGAAAAGGAGGAAGTCCAGATCCATCCGACCCGATCGGAGGCCACGACTTTATCGCCTCGATTTGGAAGAAGAGGAGAAGCTGATTCAATGCTCCAACGAAATCATGATGTCTTCGCTGGTCGACACATGAGTTACCTAGAATTTCGCCGAGCCTAGCGCAACATGAATTGCATGTCCGACCAGTCAAGCAAAAGAAAAGAGATTTAAGCTCGGAACAAAATCAGATTATCCGAGTGGAGGTGGAAAAGCTGCTGGAGGCGGGGCAGATCCGAGAAGTACAATTCCTGAGCGGGCTCGCCAACATGGTGATGGTCTCCAAGTCGGGTAACAAATGGCGGGTTTGCATTGACTTCAGAGATTTAAACAAGGTCTGCCCAAAGGATTACTACCCTTTGTCATGCATCGATCAGATGGTTGACTCCACGGTGGCCTGTGAGTTGATCTGCATGCTGGATGCATATCAGGGCTACCATCAGATTTCACTCGCCAAGGAAGATCAAGAAAAGGTTAGCTTTATTACGGCAGACGGGACTTGCTACAACATTATGCTGTTCGGGCTGAAGAACGCCGAGGCCACCTACCAAAGATTGATGAACAATGTGTTTCGATGGCAGATCGGCAGACATATGGAAGTATATGTTGACGACATATTGATAAAATTCCTCCGAGTTGTTGACCTGTGTGCAGATATGGAAGAGACATGTCGGACCTTAAGGAAGTACAGAGTCAAGCTCAACCCCGGCAAGTGCTTATTTGGAGCAAAGAGCGGACGATTCCTCAGTTACATCGTAACCAAGCGGGGAATTGAAGCAAATCCAAGCAAAGTAAAGGTGCTCCAAGACATGCCCCCTTCGTGAAACTTGAAGGAAGCTCAACGGTTGACCAGACCAATTATAACATTGTCAAGATTCATCTCCAAATCATCCAATCAGAGCCACCCATTCTTCAAAGTCCTACGCTGAGCTACAAAGCAAAGCCCGTTGCCGACAAGCCGCTCTAGATGTACTTGTGATCGATAGAGCGAGTGTTCGGATCGGCGTTGGTGCGACAGAACATCGCTGAACAACAACCGATGTACTTTTTTAGCCACTTATTGAAAGATGCTGAATGCTGCTATACTTGTCTTGAGAAATTGGCATACGGGCTGATCCTTGCCACTCTGAGGTTACGCCCTTATTTTCTCTCGCATCCCATAATTGTGTTAACTAATAGCACGTTAGGGAGAGCCCTCCTCAACTCAGAGGTGTTCGGGCGGCTAATTAAGTCGATTATGGAGTTGAGCAAGTTTGATATGCAGTACCAACCTAGATCGGCGATCAAGGCGCAAGCCTTAGCCTATTTCGTAACTGAAATATATAACGCTGAGCTAGAGGCAACTTGGAGAATATATATATATATATATACGAGTCGTCCACCTGGCAAGGAAGCGGAGTAGGAATATTTTTAATATCACTATGGGAAGATAGAATGTAGTTGTCCGTTCAGTTGCATTACCGAGCTACAAACAATGAAGCAGAGTATGAAGCACTGATCGTCGCTTGCAAGCAACTAGGCATGTAGGGGCCACCGGGTCATTATCCACTCGGATTCCCAACTAGCAGTTCAGCAACTCTCAGGTACTTTCGAAATAAATAACGCTAGACTGAAATTATATGCAGAGGCTTTCGAGAAGTTAAAAGAAGGATTCTGAGAGGTGATCGTGCAAAAGATCCTCCGGAACGACAACTAATATGCGGATGAGTTGCCCAAGCTAGCCATTCAAAGCAACCAATTGAAAAAACGCTGCCGGTGGCGCATGTCGACCGGATGCAAGGCCTCGCATTTCCAAGTGACTGGAGGACACCTATTATAGAATTCCTCCGTCGGGCACCACACCATCCGATGAATATGCACCCCGGCTCCTCAGAAGAGCCGGTCGGTTCACACTCATCGAGATCGCTTTACAAGCTCTCGCCCTTTGCTGAAATGTGTAAGCTCGGAGGACTCACCTTACATCCTCCAGAAGTACATCAAGGATCATGCGGGGTCATCCGGGCGGACGCTCATTGGCCAAGAAGATCCTCTTGGCCGGATACTTTGGCCAACTTTACAAACAAATGCCGCTCGGACAAGATCTACATGCTTTCATGCCGTATATCACAACTTCTCCCACCGACCGCAGAGGAGATGAAGGCATCAACCATCTCATGTCCGCTCGATCAATGGGAATGGATATTGTGGGTCCATTTCCGATGGCGAACGGCAGAGGAAATTTTACTAGTGGCGAGACTATTTCTCCAAGTGGGTGGAGGCCGAGCTACCGCAAAGATCACCGAACAAATGGTTAAAAATTCATCCGCAACACATCATTGTCGGTTCGGCATCCCTCGCCGACTAGTGTCCGACAACGCGGCAGTCATGGAAGATGTTAGAGGATTGGTACAAAGCTACGATTGAGCAACATTTCACGTCCGTGGCCTATCCTCGAGCAACGGCTGTCAAGTCGCCAACCGGAAATTCTTCAGATTCGCGCTTGGCTCGACCATTTGGGAGGAGTTGGCCGGATGAAGTGCCGAGCGCCTTGTGGGCCATCCGAACGACGCCAAAAGAAGGGACGGAGTCACACCGCTCCATTTGGTATATGGCGGTGAGGCCGCCATACCGGCCGAAGTCGGCGTCACCAGGATCCAGAGCTATGATGATGACAACGCCGAACGAAGAAACATGGAGCTGGACTTGGTAGAAGAGGAGAGGGCAAAGGCGTCCGTTCGGCTGATGGCATACCGTCAGCGGATGAAGCAAAACTACAACCGGCGCATAATTCCCAGATCGTTCCAAGTCGGCGATCTTGTCTGGAAGAGAGTCAAGCCGGTCGGCGACGTCGGCAAGCTTGAAGCTCCATGGGCAGGCCCTTTCAAAATCATCGAAAAGCTCCGCTCGGGCGCGTATTATCTGGAGGACGAGGACGGACGGCAGCTAGATAGGCCGTGGAGCGCGAACCACCTCCAGCCTTACCGGGCGTGGTGAAAGGTGTATCACTGTAAATCACCCTGTGTATTTCATTTTTCGACTAAATACTTGAAATGTAGAGATGAAAAGTCAAAAGAGCGAATATAAGGCATTATCATCGTAACCCGAAGACCCCAGGCCGTTCGGCCGGGATAGAATATAAGCGATCAAGACCCCGAGCAGTTCGGCCGGGCCGCATACTAGTGTGGCGGGAAGGAAACCAAAGCCCTGCGCTGTTCAGGATGATAGAGGGAGGTTATTGCCTGAGCGAAGGCCCGAGCCGGTCGGCCGGTATATGGTTTTCCGAGCCAAGTGCTCGACAACGAAGGCCCCGAACCGCCGGCCGGAGGTATACGGATCAAATTGGCGCCAAACGCCTAAAAACGGAAGCCCTGCACCATTCGGACGGATATAAATTATCCGAGCCAAAATGCTCGGCAGACTCGAGCCGTTCGGCCAGAGTACGCTCTTGGGTAAAAGGGGCATATGGATTATCCGAGCTAAGCACCCGAATAGTGAATGCCTCCCGCCGATCAGGTTCGCGTACTGACCGGTCGGGCATAAATATTGTTCAAGCGCGGATATGAAGGCTAAGGTCGCCGACCTGGTTCACCAAGGCCGACGAGCACCGTCAAAGATCGAGAGCCGCGATCGGCTATAATATCCGCTCCAGCCCAGACGTTAAACCGTAGACGCAGCCGCCTATAAACCCTCCGAGGAAGACCGACGAGCACCGCCATTAAAGATCGAGAGACGAGCCGACGCCTATAAACCCTCCGAAGCGGAAGACCGACGAGCACCGTCAAAGATCGAGACGAGCCGCGCCTATAAACCCTCCGAGCGGAAGACCGACGAGCACCGCCGTTAAAGATCGAGACGAGCCGAGTCTATAAACCTCCGAGCGGAAGACCGACGAGCACCGTCGTTAAAGATCGAGAGCCGCGCGATCGGCTATAAATATCCGCGCTGCTCAGCCTGACGTTAAACCGTAGAGACGAGCCGCCTATAAACCCTCCGAGCGGAAGACCGACGAGCACCGCCGTTAAAGATCGAGACGAGCCGCCTATAAACCCTCCGAGCGAAGACCGATGAGCACGTTAAAGATCGAGACGAGCCGGCGTCTATAAACCCTCCGAAGCGAAGACCGACGAGCACCGTCGTTAAAGATCGAGAGACGAGCCGGAGTCTATAAACCCTCCGAGCGGAAGACCGACGAGCACCGTCGTTAAAGATCGAGAGCCGCGCCGATCGGCTATAAATATCCGCGCCGTCTAGCCCAGACGTTAAACCGTAGAGACGAGCCGGCGTCTATAAACCCTCCGAGCGGAAGACCGATGAGCACCGTCGTTAAAGATCGAGAGACGAGCCGGCGTCTATAAACCCTCCGAGCGGAAGACCGACGAGCACCGTCGTTAAAGATCGAGAGACGAGCCGGAGTCTATAAACCCTCCGAGCGGAAGACCGACGAGCACCGTCGTTAAAGATCGAGAGCCGCGCCGATCGGCTATAAATATCTGCGCGTCTAGCCCAGACGTTAAACCGTAGAGACGAGCCGGCGCCTATAAACCTCCGAGCGGAAGACCGACGAGCACCGCCGAAGATCGAGAGCCGCACCGATCGGCTATAATAACCGCGCCGTCGACCACCGACGATAAATATCAAGAGACGAGCAAAGGATGGTTGATCGGAATTAAAGAGACAAACAAGTTTGCGCGCTGAGCGGCTGATCAAGCGCGTAATGAGACATTAAAGATAATTCGCTTGTCTGGCATAGCGAGGTGCCGAGCGGAATGGTTATAAAGAATACTTAGTAAGTTCTTGCCACAATAAAAGGTGAAAGGAACAGAAGATCATCTACTACGCAAGCTAAAAAAGTCATTACAGAGATAGTCCGGGCCGAACGGCTGGAATACAAAAAAGTTTATAAAAACGCTCCTCAGACATCAAAATCAAAGAGAGCGTCGGGGATGGTGTCCATCACGCTCGCTATATCTTCGGGGGGGATGGTCAACTCGGCAGACAGGTGACCTTTGTTCTTCAGATATCCCACCGCCGCCTTGATCGCCTCCTCGAACGTGAGGGATATCTTGTCAGTGAACTTCTCTCCGAAGTCCTCCGAACAAAGGAACGCCTTCCTCACCTCGTCCGAGCGGGCCGACTCCCCCTCTTAATCTTTGGAGATCCGCCGAGCGGCCCTCCTTCTCGGTGGCCAACAGGGCGTCCAAGTCTTTGATGCGTTGTTCCAACCCCCTGATCTCCACCTTCATACGGTCCATATCATTGATGGCCTGTTGCTTCCGAGTGGTCGCCGTTTTGAGCTCCTTCTCTCGTTGCTTGATCATCGTTTCGAGCCGAACGACTTTGCTCGCCAAATCGTTAGCCCTTTTCCGTTCGGCGTCCAGCGATTTTTTGGCCTGCGCCAGAGCGGCAGCCGACTGCCCGTTACCCCCAACGGTTTTTTGTTTTTTCAACTCGTCCTCCAGCTCGGCCAATCGATTGCTAATAGCGATCTGCTCCACCCAGTTCTACCAACAAATGTCCACAGGTTAGAAACCTAATTCGAATATGCAAATAAAGAAAAGGAGAGCATACCCCGGTGGCCTGTTGAAGGTTGCTATCGCCGAGCTGCCCGGGAGTCATCGTGGCTATGCGACGCCGAGCATCTATCCAAGCTTGGGCAAGAGGGCCCGTCAGAGTAATCTGCTGCTCGGGGACCACTGGCCGATCAGCAGTAGCCATGTACGCCTCTGAGGGGAGGCGCAGAACGGTCTTTATCAAGTTCTCGCTCTGAGAAGCAGCGGCCTTATCGGACGGCCCACCGGCAGAAGAGGAGGGAAGCTCACCCATACGCCTGATACGGCGCAAAGTTCTGGAAGGGCTGGACGGCGGCACCTCCGAGCTGGCCCTCGGAGAGCCCTGAGGAGTTGGGGTACTCTCGAGCGAAACCGTCCCGGATAGCACCGGTGCGCCCGCGCTCCGCTCGGGCAGTGGCTCATCAAGGTTAGCGCTCCGCTCGGGCAGTGACTCATCAAGGTTAGAGGCAGGGGCAGAGGCAGGGGCAGATTCTGGTCTTCGGCGCTTCCGAGTGCGTAGCGGCACATCATCGGCCGAACGGCCCTCTACCTCAGCCTCGGTAGGAGGTTCCAGGTCACCCGCGGCCTCATTGCGAAAGGCAGGGACATCTGAGGCTTCGGGGACAGTTGGTGCCCCCTCACTTTCTCCACCGGTCGGATCGGTTGGAGCAAGGCCCCGCTCGGCAGCCTCCTTGTTCGTCACCTCCTCAATCTGAGCAGCTTTCAGTTTGAGCTTCTTGGTAGCCTTGGCACGCCACATGACTTCAGCTGCAGAAACAAAAAATAAACCAGTTAGAACAAAACAAATGAGAAGATAAGGAAACTTACTCATGCTGTAGGGCAGATCGGCGGGGATAGAAGACAAGCCGAATATATGCATTACTCCCGGAAGGAGCATCTCGTCAATATGATAGCGCTGACCGACTAGCCGTTCGGCTGCATGGAGATAGTCCGCGTCACCTCTAAACTTGCCGAGCTCCGGTTGCGCGGGCATAGCCGTCTGCCACTTGGTGCGGAAAGTCGGCCGCTCGGGAAAACGTATATAGAAAAAATGCTCCTTCCAATGTTTGTTGGAGCTCGGCATATGATCAAAAAGCACGAAGCCTATCCTAGACTGGAAAACAAAGGTACCCCACTCGGCTTGCTTGGGATAGTAAAAGTAGTGGAATATTTTTGGGTCCAAGGGGATGTTGTTCAGCTTAAACAAAACTACCACTCCGCTCAGCAGCCTAATAGAGTTGGGAACTACCTGGCCGAGCGGAATGCGGAAATAGTTGCAGACTTCTAAGAAAAATTTGTGAGGTGGAAAACGCAGTCCGGCCAGAAATTGGTCTCGGAAGAAAAGCACTGTGCCGGACGGCGGTTCATGAGGCCGAGCGGCTGGTGTGGCTAACACTATTTGATGGTCGGTCGGCAGGTCGTAAGTCCGGACGAGGCGCAAGGCGTCTTCCTCATCAAAACGGCTCTCCATGGTCGTGTACCACAGACCTGGAGCGCCGCCAGTCGACTGTGAAGTGCTAGTCATGGTCAAGGGACGAGAATATAGGATGCCAAGGGAAGGGGTGAGCAAAGAATGGAGCAGAAGCCGATTGAAGGAAACAGGTAACAAAAAGAAGAAAGCGCTGGGAACAAGAGAAAAGGCCTTACAAACAAAGAAGATGATCGACGAAGGGCCGAGGTTTGCCGAAGAGTTGAGGGACGAGGTTGCCGGAAGAGAATACGAGCAGAGAAGTGCCGGAGGAGAATGAAGCAGCGAGGCGGCGGCGGAAGCGGAGCCGCAAGCTTTATATTGCCGCCCGGAAGCAACCTCCACCGTCCGATCCAGGTCGTCGATATCGAGGTTGTCATCGGATCGTCCGTTTCAAACGGCGGCTGTCCCATCGGAAGTGACGTAACCGCCATACTCTGACAAATGCACGGTCGCCACGTGTTTGCCGGTTACTAGCCGCATTTAATGAGCTCCCCTTACCGTGCGCAGAGCACGTGATGGGTAGTGTGGGAGAACAACGGACATCGATTCCCAGAAAATACAAGGCATGGACAAAGTGTCGCCGGACAGACAGATATCGCCGCACGGAGGAGCATCTTTATGCCTGGCCGAGCGGCCTAAGGCAATGATCATTGTTCGACAGATCGGCAGTCCAGTCAGTCGGACTTTGCCTCCTTCGACTAGACTCGAGAGGAAGGCAAGTGATCCGGCGGTAAAAATCCGGAACCCCATAAGGAGTCAACGCCGAGGGGAGGTCAAAGGGTCCAGTGGCTCGCCGGAAAAGGGCGAGCCGACCGGACTCAGAAGAAAGGGAAATCTGGTAGTAAAAGGCACCCTGGTAGGGACCAGGGGTCCGACGCTCAAATAAAGCAGTGCGTAATAACCGAGCGGAAGGAGGTGCCGCCCGGACGGCGCAAAGAATCAAGGCCGTCCGGACGACGTCCATCGCCCGCTCGGCGGGCCAGGTACCCCAGTCAGACGGTGGGTAAAAGACGGGGACATCTTCTGACAGCCGTCAAGTCGTATGGCTGTGCCATACTTCTAGTCTGACAACGGGTGGTCCTGCCGTCCCATCAAAGAACATGCTCGGACTGTGGCAACATGGTGTCAGGTAAGCTCTCTGACAAGTGCATACCGTGGTATGGGTTGCTGACACGTACGTACCTCGGTGGGCGTGCATCAGTTCCTTCTCCGTCTTATATAAAGAGGCTATTACTTCGCCGAAGGTACGCAGAATACGAATTTGGCAGCCACTTTCTCCACCACTTATCTGACTTGAGCGTCGGAGGACCGTCGCCGGGACACCCCTCCCGGCTCGATTTTGTTGCAGGTTCGCCGGAGCACTCGAGGATCCAGCAGAGAGCGCCACGTCCCCAGCGTCCGCTGACTCTTGGTTCGGACAGGATCAGCTATAAAAGGAAAGATTTAAATTTTAAACTTTCTTTTAAAACTATGGAATCCACATAAGAAAAATTTTAAAATAAAAATCCTATTGACTTTAAAATAAAAATCTTTTGTAGAAAGCTATAAAAGGAAAGATTATGGGCTCCAAGCATTGGCCGACCACATACTTGGCTCATCCTATTGACTTTGGTCGGCCCAAGCTTGGGTTCCAAGCTTGCTTGGCCGACCCCATTAGGATAGGTAAGAAGGTGGGTAAGGGTGGGTATAATACTTTATATATAAGAGGCTACGATAGGGACCGAGAGGAGAAATTGGTTTTGGTCTCCCGATGAAATTAAGCTTCCCATGTTCGCCCCGAACACCCAACTTAATTTCATCAATAATAATTCATACCATTAAAGAATTATTATTGAACTACCGCACCAATCCCAAATTATATTTTAGGCTCCTTCTTATTATGAGTGTGTTAATCTCCCTGTGTTTAAGATGTCAGATGTCCACTAATTAATCGAGTTACTGACAACTCACTTTAATTAATATCTTAGTCCAAGAGTAGTACCACTCAACCTTATTGTCATGTCGGACTAAATCCACCTGCAGGGTTTAACATGACAATCCTTATGAGTTCCTCTTGGGGACATTATCAACCTAGATTACTAGGACACAGTTTCCTTCTATAATTAATAACACACACTATAAGTAATATCATTTCTCAACTTATCGGGCCTATTGATTTATCGAGCTAAATCTCACCATTTGATAAGTCAAAGAAATAAATACTAAATATATGTGCTTGTTATTATATTAGGATTAAGAGTACACACTTCCATAAAAACTAAGGTCTTGTTCTTTTATTAAGTCAGTATAAAAAGAACTTACCTTAAATGATCCTACTCAATATATTTAGAGTGTACTAGTGTAATTTATTAGTCAAGATAAACTAATACCTAATTACACTACGACTATTCCAACGGTTTGTTCCTTTCCATCTTAGTCGTGAGTTACTGTTTATAATTCATAAAGAACCAATAACATAATCTTCTGTGTGTGACACCACACACCATGTTATCTATAATATAAATTAATTGAACAACTACATTTAGCATATAAATGTAGATATTGACCAATATGATTCTTATTTCTAAGTAAATATTTATACAAAAAGCTAGGCTTTTAGTATACATTCCAACACTCCCCCCGGCGAGGTGCCCAGACCAGGTCCGGGCACTTGGACTTGGTCCAAGCGCCCCAGACAGTCAACAACTTGTTGACTGTCCGATTTCTCCCTGTTTCGGCTCTGTTCACTTGGGCAATTTAGGTCATCCGGAATAGGGATCACCCGAACCCATATTGCGGCATTCTTTAGCAACCTTCCGCTCCGACTTCTTGTCCCTCAAAACCACCGCGCGCTTCCTTCTCATCCGCTAGCGTACTCTTCCGCAACGCCTCATCCCTCGGACGCACCGAGCCCGTCTACTCTCTTCCGTGCCATCCTTCTCGCTAGCTACATCTTTTGCTCGACTTCTTGTGCTTCTAAGTTCCTGCACATTTAGACACAAGGCGTTAGAACACAACAGGACCTAACTTGACTTAGTTGATCATATCAAAACTATCACTGGGTACTTATAATCTCTCCCTTTTGATGTGAGCAACCTAAGTTAAGTTAGGGTAAACTAAAAATAAATAATAGAAAAGTAGCAAGTATAAAATTTTCAATTAAAAAAATATGCAAAAATTAAAATGTTACCCTCCCCGTAGACTTAACATCTACTTCTCTTCCTTTGATTACATTAAAAATAGAGGTAAGCTATGAACATAACTTGAAATAAATTTAAAGCAGAGTCTAAGGGATAAAACAATAATGACTATCATTCAGAAAATCATGAAGTTTAAATTTCAAAAAATTTAGATTTTTATAATTTATAAACCAATTTTGGAAAAATAATATGAAAAATATTTTTAATTATGGAAAAAATTTGAAAATTTTTATAGCGGTAAAAACAATATAATCAAAGCTATGGAACAAATTCTACTAAATTATAAAATTGATTTAAGCAGAAATAAAATATCTTCTATAAAAAGTTGAATTTTAAAAAAAATGTCTAAAAATAGTTTCCATGCTTAAAAAATAGTAAAACATTTTCTGAAAATGTAATAGAGCATGTATTTTTATAGAAAAAATAAATTTTCAAGAATTGAATTTTCATAAATTTTTAATATTAAAAATTTATATTTAGATAAATAATTAATAGAAAGTTCACGAATGGTAAAAAACTTTCAGTTAAATTTTATTAGATAGAGAAAATAATAAAGTTTTATAAAAAAATAACATATGCAATAGATAACTCTGTGAAATAATTTTAAATTAAGAAATACGAATTTTGTTAAAAAATTTCATAGAATAATAGTAACAGTCAAAAAAATTTTAAATTCTTTCTATAGATGAGTAATGAAATCCACTTTCTCGAAAAAATTAAATTCTAATTAATTTCTAACAGAAATTATATAAAACAATTTATTTGATAATTCTACGCAAACAATAAAAATTAAACCAATTAATAGTATGACATGCATAAGAATTTAATTTAAGTATGATTTTGGAACCCAATATAAGTTCTTTCCAACTGTGTTAATCAAAAATTTCTTAGGATATATTTTACTGATAATTTTCTCATGTGACCCTTTTGGTATCTATGATGCCAATTGAATTCTTGAAAATTTATAAAATTTGAAGAAATAACATTCGAATATACAGAATTTTTCAAATTTTGTATTTGTTCTTTTAAATTTTTATTTTCTATTTTTATTTTGTCGAAATCTTCTAATCGACAAGATGTAGCTAAGGTTCATTTTAATTCATTATTTTCTTTTAATAATTTTTTATTATATATTTCTAATTTATAAGAATTTTTTGATAAAGTTATAATAAATTTAAATAACTGATCAGGAGGTAGAGACTGTACCTGACTTACCTTGTCGATTTCTGATGCTTTCCCTGTAGAGTTGCTTTCTTTTGACGTTGCTCTCCCTTCTTCAATACTTTCGATGCTCATTTTAGATGAGTTCACTTTGTCTTCTTCTTCTTGGTGACTTACCATTAGCGTAAGTCTGGCATGGGCTTCGATCTTCGACCTTGACGACGTTTCATCCCACGTCGTCTTTAAATTTTTGTGCTTTGTTTGGGTCGACTTCTTGTCCTTTTCCTTGTTCTTTAATTTTGGATAGTTATTTTTGATGTGTCCTTCTTCAATGCAGTGGTAGCATCTTACCTTTCTTTTCCTTCTTTTACCCTGCACTTGATTAAACTTATTATTCTTAATTTTTTTAAAAAAAATTTCCTTACTATGAACGTCGTTTCGTCATTGTCAAGGGATGTTTCGGACTCCGATTCATCCATTTTTGCCTTCAGGGCAATGTTCTACACTATTTTTGTCTTTAAATTTGCATATCTAGATTCGTGAATTTCAAATGTTAAAAATAATTCCTCTAAATTACTTACCTCTAAGTCCCTAGAGTTGAAATATGTTAGGATGTATACTAAAAGCCTAGATTTTGTATGAACATTTATTTTGAAATGAGAATCATATTGGTCAAATGTCTATATTTAGTTAAATGTAGTTGTCCATTTAATTTATATTGTAGATAACATGGTGTGTGGTGTCACACAGAAGATAATGTTATCAGTTCCTTATAAATTATAAAAATAGTAGCTCACAACCAAGATGGATTAGGACAAACCATTGGAATGATTATAGTGCAATTTGGTATTAGTTTATTTTGACTATAAAATCACACTAGTATACTATGTGTGTATTGAGTAGGACTATTTGAGGTTGTTTCTTTTTATACTGACTGCATAAAAGAATAAAATCTCTGTTATTATGAATGCGCGTACTCTTAATCTCGATATAATAACAAACACATATACTTAGTATTTATTTCTTTAATTTATCAAAGGGTGAGATTTATTCAGTTAAATCAATATGCCCGATAAGTTGGGAAATAATATTATTTATATGGTGTGTTGTTGATTATAAAAGGAAATTGTGTCCTAGTAATATAGGTTGATGATGTCCCATTGAGGAGCTCATAAGGATTATCATGTATACCCTGCAGGTGGACTTAGTTCGACATGATAATAAGGTTGAGTGGTACTACTCTTGGAGCTAGATGTTAATTAAGTGAGTTGTCAGTAACTCATTTAATTAACGGACATACGATATCTTAAACAGAGGGAGACTAACACACTCATGATAAGCAAGAGCTCATATTGTAATATGAGATTGGTGTGGTAGTTCAATAATAACTCTTTAGTGGTATGAGTAATTATTGATGAACTTGAGTTGGGTGTTCAGGTCGAACACAGGAAACTCAAGTCCATCAGGAGGCTAAAACCAATTTCTCCTCGCGGTTCCTGTTGTAGCCTCTATAAAGCCTCGCATTTACCCGTTTTGGTTTTGCTTCCAACCCATGGAAAGGGGTCGGCCACATCCTTGCTTGGTGCCCAAGCAAGGGGCCGACCAACCCTTGCTTCCTACCCAAGAAAGGGGTCGGTCAAGCCTTGCTTGGTGCCCAAGCAAGGGGTCGGCTAAACCAAAAGAAAAGAAAAAAAAGGATTTTTTTTTTCTTAACAGAATTAGAGATTTTTTCTAAAAAGAATTACGTTAATTCTTTCTTAGAAATTTTCTAAAAAGAATTATATTAATTTTTTCCTAAGAAATTTTTCTAAAAAGAATTATGTTAATTCTTTCCTAGAGATTTTTCTAAAAATAATTATGTTGATTCTTTTTTAGAAATTTTCTAAAAAGAATTATACTATTTCTTTCTTAAGAAAATTTTCTAAAAAGAATTATACTAATTCTTTTCTAGAGATTTTTTGTAAACAAAAATCTATTACTTTTTCTCCTTTTTTATCTGGGGCAAAGGGTTATAAAAGGAGAGGAGATCGTGCCACAAAAATCAATAATTCAATTGAGAATTGATAAGTTTCTCTCCTTTCCCTTAAGGTCGACGCCCATTTTTTCTTTTCTTTCCTCTAGGGTCGGCACCCTACTTCTTTTCTTCTTCCCTTTTCTTCCCTCTAGGCCCGGCACCCCATCTTATCTTGGTGGTCTGAGCTTGGAGGAAAAGAAAATGAAAAGACGAAGCACCTTGGTGGCCGACGGTTTGGAGGAGAAGAAGAAGAAGGAGGAGGCGTTCCTTTCTTTGCATCTTTTGGTGGTAGGCGGCTTGGAAACAAAAGGAGTTCGAGTGTTTTTGTCTTGGTAGATCGTCACCCATACGACGTCCAAGAAGAGGAGAGGAATACGGCAGAAGATCAAGAAGTCTTTAAGATACAAAGAAAGGTATAACTAGTTAATTTATTCCATAGTACAACTAGTTTTGTTTTCTTTGTATGGATCTTGAAATACCAACACAAGAGGCTAGCAATTTTGTGTTTTCATTTTTGTGCTTCGATTTTATGTTTCGATCTTGTGCTTTGATTGAGGTCTCTGTAGTTAAACCTAATGTTACTGTGAGAAGTTTATGTTGGACCCCGTGGGTGTTTTGATGTGATCAACCAAGTTGGTTAGGTCCTGCGTTTTGTCTGATCCTTGTGTCTGAGTGTGCAGGAGCTTAGGAGCACAGGAAGTTGAGCGAAAGATGGAGCTAGCGAGAAGGACGACACGGGAAAGGAGCCGACGAGCTCGGTGCGTCCGAAGGACGAGAGAGCTGCGGAAGAGTACTCCGGTGGAGCGATAAGAACGTGCGCGACATTCGAGGGACGAGAAGCTGGATGGAAGCCTGCTCAAGGAAGGCCGAAAATTGGGTTCGGGTGAGCCCTATTTCGGTTGGCCGGAATCACCCAAAAGATCGAAACTACGGAAGACGTCGGAAGACAAAGCAAAGAAGCAAAGGAGCTGAAAAGGCAGCTCAAGGCGCCTTCATCATGCTTGAAGGCATCTTCAACTTGAAGGCGCCTTCAAGGCTTGTTTAAGGCGCCTTGAGTCTGGTCAAATCAAACGTTTGGCTTCGAATAGAGTTCTATCCGAACACTTGCTTGGAGGCACCTTGGACCATTGTTGGAGGCGCCTTGGAGCTTCTGGATAGACTTTCCAGGGGCTATAAAAGGACCCCTGGACCTAGGAATTCATCATTCATTCAAGCTTTCAATTCCTAGCAACTTGTGAGTTCATTAAGTGTGTAAAAAGGCTTCTCCGCCTACGGTGAAGGAGACTCTGCTAGTGCGATTTTCGATTGTCCTGGATTAACAACCTCCTTGGTTGTAACCAGGTTAAACTTCGGTCTCCCATTTTATTTCTGTCTTTAATTTTATATAGTTGCTAGTTATTTTTACTGTTGATTTTATTTTTGAGTTGAAATCCGAGGAGGGTAGTTTTATTTTTGATTTCAGAAGCAATTCAACCCCCTCTTGCCGGCCTCCGCTGCACCTACAGTTTAAATATTCAATTTCTTTGAAAGACTTTGTGTAGGAAGTGGTGGATGATCCCATAACCAAGAAGGCCTAGTGCCTCACCAATGACCTGGAAGCCAATCCTTGAAATAAATATTTAATAAACTTCTGTAATATGGTTTAACTTCTGAAGAACACAAGGGTTGAACGTGGAGTAAAAATGTTAAGTTTCGTTTCTAATCCAAGTTAACTTTGAAAAACGAACTTGGAGTAAAAATGTTAAGTTTCGTTTCCAATCCAAGTTTAACTTCTGAAGGGCACATGAGTTGTTAGGAAAAGTTCTGTGCTTGTACAAATTTTTGTACAGGGGAAACATAATGGTATTCCAAGTAGCACCCTACAAAATATGCATCTACTAGGGTTGATCATTCTAGAGTTTTAAGAAATGCATTATGCGCGTACCTTAGTAAATCTCAGTTGGTTACCTTTTCTTTGAGATATGTGAGTCCGGTGATGAATTCTTTGATCCTTAAGTGGAGGTGTGCGACGGTTTCACCTTCTTCTAACCAGAGGTTGCCGATCTGATTCCAGAGTAGGTCATGTCTTGTGAGTTTTACCTCTAAGGTTCCTTCATGTAGTTACAGGAATTTCTCCTAGAGTTCCTTGGTTGACTTATAGGCTCCGATCCGGTTGACTTCTTGTGGCAGTAACACGCTCAGCAGATGAAATTCTGCCTTGCCGTTTGCCATGAAGTCGGCTTGCTCCTTTTTCGTCCAATGATGTTTTTCTTTGTCTTTTGGTGCTACAAAATAATATTTTATTATAATTAATAATTCAAAATCCGTTTTGAAAAATACTTCCATCTTTCTTTTCCAAATCGCGAACTCTCCCTTGAACTTAGGAGAGTAGATGCTTGATCTGACCATCGTCTTTTATGCTTCGGTCGGTGGTTAGTCCTTCTAAAGTGATTGGGCTCTGATACAACTTGTTGGTCTCCTGCGATTAACAAGAGGGGGGTGAATCTCCTTGCATAAACAAACTCAAACCTTTTCCTGATTTATAGCTTGATTAATACAAACACTTGTAAAAAAGATACTAATTACTAAAAAGAAAGAAGAGGGCATATCTTTTACTTAGTTTTCAATTAGGAGATTGTAATTCAAGATATTGAAGCTCACTAACAAATCTCTTTTAGGCAGAGAAACCTCTTATAACAGTTAAAACACTCGAATATAAAACTTAATAGAAAGAGAATCATTTACAAGTGTTACTTTTTAACTACTGAGATCAGGACTGTATTTATAGCCCTGTTCCGGGTGCTTGGAAGGGTTCCAGGTACTTGAGTGTGGATAGAACTTTATCCACATCATAACGAATCGTGATAGCTGGCGTTTTGATAAAATTTCTAATCCGGGCGCCTAGAAGGGTTTCGGGCGCTTGAACGGTGTTGATACGACCCCACTCGGGCAAGGCGCCCTGGGGCGCCCAGGGGATCCAGGCGCCCAGACCAAGTCCAGGCACCCAAACTTAGTCCAGGTGCCCTTGACAGTCAACAACTTGTTGAGTGTTCGATTTCTCCCCGTTCCGGCTCTGTTCACATAGGTGATTTCGGCCATCTAGAATAGAGCTCACTCGAACCCATTTTTTGATCTTCTTGAGCAACCTTTCGCTCCGGCTTCTCATCCCTCAAAATTGCTGCGCACTTCCTTCTCATCTACCAGCATACTCTTCCGCAGTGCCTCGTCCCTCAAACACACCGAGCCAGTCGACTCTCTTCCGTGCCATCCTTCTCACTAGCTGCATTTTTCGCTCGACTTCCTGTACTCCTAAGTTCCCGCACACTTAGATACAAGATATCATAACACAACAAGACCTAACTTGACTTGGTTGATCACATCAAAATTATCATGGGGTACTTACAGAGAATACTACACTTCTCACAAAGTTAGTGTGCATGTGGTAAGAGTAATATTAGGGAGTACATCATGGAGATGTCCAACTTAGTTACAAGGCTTAAGACACTAAAGTTAGACATGTCTGAAAGTGTCCTTATGAAGGAGAAATGAACACTAAATAAGCTCATAGCTCAGTATGTATGGGAAGAAGAGAGATTGAGAGGTGACACATCTTAAAGTGCACACTATGCATCCTCATCTCAATATTTAAACAAAAAAAGAAGAAGGGTAATGGTAAGAGTAAGGGCAAACAACTTGTAGTGACTGGGGCTTCAAGGTATAAGGTGCAAAAGCAACAAAATTTGGACCCAACTTGTTTATTTTGTAAAAATAAAGGTCATTTGAAGAAGGATTGCCCTAGATACGTCAACTGGCGTACCAAAAAAGGTATACTTCTCAACTTTGTAAGTTCAAAAGTCAACCTAGCTACTGTACCTAATAACATTTAGTGGATAGATATTGGTACAACTACTTACATAAGTGTAACTATGTATGGTTGGCTCATAAGCCGAATGCCAATTGATGTCGAAATATTCATCTATACGGGAACAAGCAAGAAGGCAAAAATAGAAGCAATAGGTGTCTTTAGAGTTTGTTTGGGGAATAATGTACTTTTAAATTTGAAAAATATATTTGTAGTGTCATCTTTTAAACGGAACTTAATTTCTATTTCATGTTAGGATAAATCCGCATACACTTGTTCATTTGGAAATGGAAAGTTTAGTATTTTTCAAAATTCTATCTTGTGTTGTACTAGTTCTTTGATTGATAAACTATATAGCTTGGGCACTGAAACACATATGAATAATCTTGTGATGCATAGTATAGGTGTGAAGCGTGGTGTGACAATGAGAATTCATCCATATTGTGGCATAGACATTTAGGGCATTTCTTCAAACAACACCTAGAAAAATTAATGTCATAGGAAATTCTCGATTCCCTTGATATGTCAGATTTTGGAATATGCATTGAGTGTTTCAAGGGAAAAACAACTAACAAAAATAATAAGGGTTTAAGGTGGAGTAATAGAATCTTAGAGCTTATACATATGGATATATGTGAATTATTATCTAAGGCTTTTTGGAACGATCAAGCATACTTTATATGATTTATAGATGATTATTCCTGATATAGATACTTGTACCTTATTCATGAGAAGTCGCAATTCTTAGACATGTTCAAAACATTCAAAGCTGAAGCTGAAAATTAACTTGGTAAGAAGATTAAGGCCATAAGATTAGACTACGGTGGTGAATACTATAGTAGATCTGACGGATCATGTGAACAACATTCTGGGTCATTTGTAGATTACCTTGTTGAGTGCGGTATCATGGTGCAATCACTACAACAAATATGACTTTCTGCAGCACGCAATTATGCTATCCACAGCGTACATTGCATGCTGCACAACTCCATGCTGTTAAAAGTCAGAACACATTCGTAGCATGCGACTGCGCGCTGCAGTAAAGTGCATTCACAGCACGCAGCTGCACGCTGCGATAAATTGCATTTGCAGCGTGCAGCTGCGCGCTTCGAAAAGTGCATTCACAGCGTGCAGCTGCGCGCTGCAATAAATTGCATTTGCAACACGTAGCTACACGCTGTGGTTAATAGCATTTGCAGCATGCGACCACGCGCTGCGGTTAAATGCATATAAAATTATATATATATATATATATATATCACACATAATTATCAATATCGTATAATTATAACAAAAGGAAGAACTATGTTACAGGAATATGAAAATAAAGAAAATAAATATCATATAATTTTTATTTCCAATAGAAATAAGTGTGTTACAGGTTTATAAGGTAAAAAAATAGTTGATTGCTGCCACTTAAACTGATGGGATCGATATCATGTGCTTCATTCCCTTATCTGAGCAGCTTTGGTGAGGGTGAGAGCAACACCAGGTGCACCATGGCACCAATGCACAAGACAATCTGCATTGAATCCCTCAATCGATGGGTAGTTCCCGCTGATGAACCGATTGTTAATCATGTAGTTAAGGGTGCCCTTAACATATTTCAGGTCATCTTTATTGAGATTAACACCCATCAAAGCATGCATGATCCCAGCAAGGCCATGGGCAGCCCCCCAGTACCTCTCATTGTTCCACCCGTACATCAATGGGCACCTGCTCTTGCTGGCTAGTCTTTTTCCATCCCTAATCATGTCCTTAGCTACTGATCTCTACAAAATTATGCATACAAGAAAACACTATTAAAAAGAGCAAAATATGGAAATGAGATAATAAATTTCATCCTTTAGTCTCACATCTTCAAACGATAGTTCTTAGAATATGCTTGTATTAGTATAACATCCACCTACGTGACTTAGTACTTTAGGTTGGATTAGAGTCTCTTAGACTTAAATATGGTATTAGAATCAGTCCCTCACCTCTAACGAGGTTGAGATTGAGGGTGGAATATTAAAGAAAGTTGGAAGTGAGAAAGATAAAACTTTCAGTCCTATTCTCACATCTTCAAATGAGGACTCTCCTAACATGCTTAAATACTATAGGTCATCCTTGTAAGTGTATTGATATTTTCAATTGGATTGGACTCAATCTTGGACATTACAACTATAACGAGTGAATGATTTAGAAAATAATGAGAGGAAACAAGAAGGAAAGTTACCATATGAGTTGAGGGAATTATTCCCTTGCCGATGTGTTTATTTAAGAAAGAACACGCCCACAAGTAGCCAGCTCTTTCATATAAAAGTTCATTTGGGACGTCGCGAGGAAATTTAATCTGTTTAGAAGAAAATGATAAATCAAATTTTATGCAACCAGCAATAAGTTTCCTGTGGCACATGATATCGATCCCAACTAATGCACTTTCATATCTGATGTATCATACCAATGACACTTAAACAATACAATAACATCCTTGAGACTTGTAAAGAGAAAACAAGAGAAATCAATGATCTTGAAGCAACGAAGATGAAAAGTAAACAATTACAAGCCATAAAAAAAATCTCTACCAATAAGAAGCTCTGTTTCATTAGGCTTGGCTTCTCTCAAAATCCATGCAAAAGAAGAAATTGTAGTGATCAGAACTGCAAAAAAACACTTCAAGTTTCCTCACACCATAATTCTCCAAA
Organism: Zingiber officinale; assembly: GCF_018446385.1. NCBI lineage: Eukaryota > Viridiplantae > Streptophyta > Magnoliopsida > Zingiberales > Zingiberaceae > Zingiber > Zingiber officinale. The sequence continues at coordinate 148,571,993 of NC_055988.1, forward strand.
AATAGGAAAATGAAGCTACAAGAAAAATCTTGACTTAGTTATTAACAGAAGGGACCTAATATTGTTCCACTAGGATGAATTTATACAAAAAAATCTCTACATGAACTACTAGTAAACTAATGGAAAAAATAATAATGTAAATGTATTAATTCAGCCTATTTGCAACCATACACTATTTTTATTGGTTATATAATATCCTTATGCATTTCTTTTTCTGTTAATATCTAAGCTTCTATTGGTATGAAACTAGAGTTCAGAAAAAACATAAAATAACATCTTATCAAAAAGTCAGTTTAAAGAAGATGAGAAAACAGTTCAAAGTCTAATTACTTGGCCTACCTAACTCATATAGATTGTATTTAATCAATAAATAAAATTTAAGAAATGGTACTAACTGAGAAATCTTAAAGATCATCTCCCAACTAGCACAAACCCGCATGTAGAAATTTTTAGAAACACAAGGCCACAAGGAAAACAACGGATGTTAGTGACTAATTGACATTAACATCAATAGTGACACAGGAGATTCCATTTAATGTTAGACTCGCTTGGGAAACCTTATCAAACCAAAAGAATCACACAAAATTGATGGAAACATGATGCTGTTGAGTTAATGAGATGTTGCATCTGATGATGTTGGTTTGCTAGAAAATAACAAAGCTTGGAGAAAAGGATAGATTTAAAAGATATCCTAATAAAGCTATGTAATTCAGTCAGCTAGATTAACAGATGTAAATGAATGCATATCAGCCTACATAAAAAGTACATCTTTTAGCTGCTAGAAGAAGTAAGAGAAACTCAAAGCAATTTAAACAAATCGGTTCAGCTCCTACCAATCCATGGTCGTCATAAGAACTCCTACACAGAGTGGAAACATGCCCTGACTTAATATCTTGATCGCAATAGCACTCCCTATCACCTCCTGGATGTCGACCCCAATCATGGCCATCTCCGCCATGAACCAAAGCACCAATTGTAGCTAGTGTGGGTACTCTTCCAGGCACAGCTTTGCTAGATGTCACCCAGTAGCCATGCTGAGCATTATTGATAGCATCTGATCAGCAGCCACGTCGCCGTCGCCCACAACAACATCTATAGCAAAGAATAGCCCGCAATAGCTCCGACTTGCAAATCCTCTTCCAGATTCCCTAAATCTAGGAACCCTATGCTCATCAAGAACCCTGACACGGTGAAGAGCTACAACTTCTTCCAAGAGAAAGATGGTGCAAATGATCCATCATCATCGTTGGTGTCATCCTCAATGATTTGGACTTTCTCATCGGCTTCGTACGAGCGCTTGGATCCCTCATCATGGTCGCTCGCTATTGAATAATCGGAGAGGATCGGATGGAGGGGGTTCTCCTCTTTCTCCTCAGTTCCCTCGCTCCTTGAAGGCAAGGCAGAGAGAGGAGGCGAAGGGGGAAGTAAGCGACGCCTGATCTATCACCGGCACCGGAGGAGGAGGTAGTCATCATCTTCAACGATGTCTGCTATCTTTGTGACCTTCTGTCTGCCCTTGCCCTCAAAAACCCTCACGATGCCAGATACGGGAGGAACAAGCTTGGTAGCAAAAGGTGTCACCCGAGAGGGAGTATCCTTAAGCAGATCGTGGAAAGAACATCGGAGAAGAAGATCGTGTGCACTTAAGCAAGAGCCTTGCGTGCCTGGGAGCCGAAAGAAAGGGGGCAGGGGGGACCGGCAAAGGGATGGGGATTTTTTCAGCAAAGCCAAAGAGAGGAAAGGGGGCAGGGATTTTTTTGACGAAAGCGAAGAGACGCACACGGGGCTATTTAAAAAAAATAGGGTTTTACAATAATGTATCCACAGCGAGCGTTAAAAGTAATTTTAACCAACCATTCTACGCGCTATATGTATAATAATTATTAAGGGTATAAGTATAATAATTATTAAGGGCGTGTGGAGCAGCGTGCATTTTTACACATCATCATTTATATATGTATAATAATTATTAACAACGCACTCCGCGCGCTGTTAATATTAAGTTTTAACAGCGCACTTTGCACGCTGCAAAAAAAAAATATTAACAGTGTACTTTTTTTGCGCGCAGTCATTTGTATAAATATTATACTATCCGCAACACATATAATTAGGTGCGCCGTAAAAACTATTATTAACGACACACTTTAACTGCGCACCGTTGATGATGCGCTGCGGAAAGTCACTTTTGTTGTAGTGAATACATCATGCTTGGGACATCTCAACAGAATGGTATAGTAGAGTGATGAAATCAGACCCTTAAGGACATGGTGAGAAGTATGATTCCATTTTTTTCTCTACCGGAGTCTTTGTAGGGTGAATCACTTAAGGCTACAGTTTACCTACTCAATAGAGTTTCTAGTAAAGCAGTGACAAAAACCTCATACGAGTTGTGGACAGGTAGAGCGTCTAGTCTTAGGCATCTACATGTCTAGGGTTGGTCAACTGAGGCTAGACCCTATAGGTCTAACAAAAGAAAATTAGATTCAAGAATCATTAACTATCACTTTATAGGATACTCTGAAAATTCTAGAGGATTCAAATTCTATAACTCCTTCAGTAGATCCTTTTCGATGGGTAATGACAAGTTCATTGAGGATGATGGGAGTGATAATGCCAGAGAAATATCATTTGAGGAGAACATTAGTGATCCTAATATGATAACTACTAAATAATAATGTACTTGATAGTGAAATGATTATCGTTCCACATATAGTTGAAGCTGCACAACTAGAAGGGGTAGTTGGTCATGATATTTCCATATTACCTCCAATTCATTTAGAAGGTACATCATTTCAAATAGAGATTCTATCCTATGCTTGAGAATGACTGCCAACCACCTCAAGATCAAGTGCCACTAAGAAGATCCATTAGAGAGAGAAAATCGACGGTGTCTCGTGGTTATGTATATCTCCAAGAGCATGAATTTAACATTGGGTTGGAAGATGATCCCACATCATTCCAAGAAGTCAAACAATGCCCTCATTTGGAAAAATGGATGAATGTCATGAAGGAAGAGATGAAGTTTATGGTGGACAACGACATTTATAAACTTGTAGAATTGCTTGAATGTGTGAAACCTATTAGTTGTAAATGAATATTTAAAACTAAAATGGATTCACATGACAATGTTGAAAAGTATAAGACACGCTTAGTCGCCAAGGGATTCACTTAAAAGGAGGACATCGATTACAAGAAGATATTTTTGTCGATTTTGATGAAAGACTCCTTTAGGGTAATCATGACACTCATATCTCATTATGATCTAGAGCTACAACAAATGAGTGTTAAGATTGTGTTTCTTAATGTAAACATTGAAGAAACTATATACACAGTACAATTGGAGAACTATGACTCAGATGATTCAAAGCACCTAGTATGTAAATTAAGGAAGTTCATTTATGGCTTAAAGCAGACATCTCGTCAATGGTACTGGAAGTTTGATCAAGTAATTTCTTCATATAGTTTCAAGGAGAACCCGATTGATCAATGTTTGTATATCGAGTTCAGTGGGAGTAAGTTTATTATACTTATTCTATATGTGAATGGTATATTGTTGGCAAGAAGTAATATGAATCTGCTGCTGGAAACCAAGTTATTTCTATCCAGTGAATTTGAAATGAAAGATCTTAGTGAAGTATTTTTATCTTAGACATATAGATTGTTTGTGATCATTCAAGGTATACACTTGGACTATCACAAAAGGCCTATATAGAAAAGGTGTTCATTCTGTATGACATATAAAATTGTTCTCCCAACGACACTCCTGTGGCAAAGGGTGATGGACTTAGCTTGCAACAATGTCTACGTCATGAATTTGAGATCAACAAAATACAACAATGCTCCTATACATCAATAGTAGGGAGTTGATGTATGCTCAGGTACGTACACGTCCGGATCTTGCGTATATTATGGGAGTGTCGGGCAGATATTTGAGTAACACTAGACTGGAGCATTGGAAAATCGTAAAGAGAGTTATGCGGTATTTGTAAAGAACGAAGAATTACATGCTTATATATAGGAGATTAGGTCATCTGGAGATCATTGGATACTCATACTCTAATTTTGCTAAATGCTTAGATAGCAGGAGGTTCACATAAGGTTATGCCTTCATATTGGCGGAAGGGGCTATATCATGGGAAATGGTCAAACAGACACTAATAACAACTTCCACTATGAACGCAAAGTTTATAGCCTGCTATGAAGCTTTCAACCACGGGATATGGATATAGAATCTTATCACAAGGTTACATATCATTGAGGATATTGGCATGCCATAGAGGATCTGTTAGAGTGTATACTAAAAGCCTAGCTTTTTGTAAACATTTATTTTTGAAATAAAGAATCACATTGGTTAAATGTCTACATTTATATGCTAAGTGTAGTTGTTCAATTAATTTATATTGTGGATAACATGGTGTGTGGTGTCTCACACAGAAGATAATGCTATCAGTTCTTTATAAATTATAAACAGTTGCTTACAACTAAGATGGATAGGAACAAACCATTGGAATAGTCGTAGTGTAATTTGGTATTAGTTTATCTTGACTATAAAATTACACTAGTACACTCAGAGTGTATTGAGCCGGACTATTTAAGGTAAGTTCTTTTTATACCGACTGAATAAAAGAACAAGACCTTTGTTATTATGGAAGTGTGTGCTCTTAATCCTAATATAATAATAAACACATATATCTCGTATTTATTTCTTTGACTTATCAATGGGTGAGATTTTGTTCGATAAATCAAGAGGCCCGATAAGTTGGGAAATGATATTATTTATAGTGTGTATTGTTGATTATAGAAGGAAACTGTGTCCTAGTAATCTAGGTTGATGATGTCTCCAAGAGGAGCTCATAAGGATTGTCATGTAAACCCTGCAGGTGGACTTACTCCGACATAACGATAAGGTTGAGTGATACTAATACTATTCTTGAAGCTAGATATAAATTAAGTGAGTTGTCAGTAACTCATTTAATTGGTGGGCATTCTATATCTTAAACACAGAGAGACTAACACACTCATGATAAGAAGGAGCCAAAATGTAATTTGGGATTGATGCGGTAGTTTAATAATAATTCCTTAGTGGTATGAATTATTATTGATGAAATTAAGTTGGGTGTTCTCGGCGAACACGGGAAGCTTACTTTCATTGGGAGACCAAAACCAATTCCTCCTCTCGGCTCCTATCGTAGCCTCTTATTTATAAAGTATTATACCCACCTTCTGTTGGTGCAGCGGAGACCGGCAAGAGGGGGGTGAATTGCTGAAAACAAGAAGTAACTATACCCTCCTCGTACTTTCAACTCAGTTAGTGCAATAGTTAACAAAATAATAAAACAGTAAAAGAAAGACACAGAAGAATTAACCTGGTTACAACCAAGGAGGTTGTTAATCCAGGGCAGTAGAAGCGCACTAAAAGAAACTCTCCTTTGCTGAAGGCGGAGAAGCCTTTTACACTTTCAAAAGCTCAGAACTATTGCTAGGAAACACTACAGATTGAATGCTTGAGTTGTTGTTTAATTCCTAGCTCCAGGGGTCTTTATATAGGCCTTGGAAATCTTATCCCGAGAGTCCAAGGCGCCTCCAACAGGGTTCAAGGTGCCTCCAACTCGATCTGCGAATAAAACTTTATCCGCAGCGCAAACGGTCAAACTGGCCTGCTCAAGGCGCCTTGAACAGGCTTGAAGGCGCCTTCAAGCTTGTTTAAGGCACCTTTAAGCTACAGTAACTTCTGCTACTTTTGACTCCTTTTCTTCTTCGCTTTGGCTTCCGAAGCTCCGTTCTTTTGGGTGATTGCGGCCAACCGGAATAGGGCTCACCCGAACCCAATTCCCGGCCTTCTCCTCGAGCAGCCTTCCGTCCCGGCTTAACGTCCCTCGAACGCCGCGCACGCTCTTCACGCCCACCGGAGTACTCTTCCGCAGCTCTCTCGTCCTTCGGACGCACCGAGCCCGTCGGCTCCCTTCCCGTGCCGTCCTTCTCGCTAGCTGCGTCTTCCGCTCGACTTCCTGTGCTCCTAAGCTCCTGCACACTCAGACACAGGGATCAAACACAGCAGGACCTAACCAACTTGGTTGATCACATCAAAACTACCACGGGGTCCAACAATCTCCCCCTTTTTGATGTGCATCAACCCAAGTTCAAGTTAGGGTTAAAAATAGACAAAAAACAGTAATTTTAAAGAAAAATTACTAAACTAACAAGTTAAGTATAATTTTTACAATTAGTAAAATTACAACAAAAAATAGAAAAAAAATTTAAATTTAAAATTTTTCTAACTCCCCCTGAACTTGTACTTTTCTCTCCCCCTTTGATCACAGCAAAAATGGATTAATAAAAATAGAGAGAATTATCCAACAATATGTTAGGTAAAATAAATGGTTCAAAAAATATTCCAAGTAAGAATGAAAGTTTGAAAAATTTTCTAGGTAAAATTTTGCAAGTCAAAAAGTTTCCACAAAAAAATTTTTCAAGTTAAAAAAAAATTTCCAAAAATTTTTAGTAAAATGAATTTTTGAATTTTTCAGAAGAATATTTAAAAGAAATTCTAAGTTAAATTACTTTTTAGAATTATAGAAAACGCTTTTAACTTAGACGAATTATTTTTTTTTATTATTATTAAAACAAAAATTCATTCTCAAGTTATTGTCATTTCTCTAACCTTATTATGATATCTTAATTTCCACTTTAGTTTATCATAATTTTTTAGATTTAAGGAAAACAATATTAAGTATGTGAAAAATTGTTTTGACAAAATAATTGATAAAAGATCTTTTGATAATTCGTTCGACAAATTATTTTGTAACTCACAAGAATTTTTTGGCAATATTTTTAGTTTCAGAAATTCTTTCAACAAAATAGTTGGTAAAAAATATTTCGACGGTGTTTTTAATTGGTAAGATTTGTTCGACAAAATTTTTTCTAATCTAGAAAATTCTTTCGAAGATTTAATTTTTATTTCGCAAAAATTTTCAGGTACCTTCTCGATTAATGTAATTAATTGTTCAGAAGGTGGAGACCATACCTGACTTACCTTGTCAGCTGTTGATTCTCCCCCTATCGAGTTGCTTTCTTCCGAAGTCTCTTCCCCTTCATCGATGCTCATCTGGGATGAGCTTTCTGTGGCTTCAGGATGGAATTCGGCTGTTGGGGTTGTTGCGGCATTTACCTTGGATTCAGACTCTTCATAGATCTTTAAGAACTTTTCCCAAAGTTCTTTTGCGCTATTGTACTCTCCGACTTTGTCGAGATCTTCATTTGGTATTGTGGTTAGAAGATGAAATTCAGCTCGTGCATTTGCCATAAACTCGTTACGTTGCTTCTCGTTCCAGAGGTATTTCTCGAGCTCTTCTCCGTTTGCTTTCTTTGGTGCTTCATAACCCGATTTCATTATTAAATAAATAGAAAAATCAGAGTTAAGGTATACCTCCATCTTTTGCTTCCATGAAGCAAACTCTCCCTCGAATGCAGGTGGGTAGTCACTATCTCCGGCTATCGTTTTGATCGTTGTGCGTCAGTCGGCGGTTAGTCCTTCTGAGCGGTCTGGCTCTGATACCACTTGTTGGTGCAGCGGAGACCGGCAAGAGGGGGGTGAATTGCTGAAAACAAGAAGTAACTATACCCTCCTCGTACTTTCAACTCAGTTAGTGCAATAGTTAACAAAATAATAAAACAGTAAAAGAAAGACACAGAAGAATTAACCTGGTTACAACCAAAGAGGTTGTTAATCCAGGGCAGTAGAAGCGCACTAAAAGAAACTCTCCTTCTTTGAAGGCGGAGAAGCCTTTACACTTTAAAAGCTCGATATTGCTAGGAAACACTACATATTGAATGCTTGAGTTGTTGTTTAATTCCTAGCTCTGGGGTCTTTATATAGGCCTTGGAAATCTTATCCAGAGAGTCCAAGCGCCTCATCAGGTTCAAGGCACCTCCAACTCGATCTGGATAAAACTTTATCCAGCAGCCCAAAGGCGCCTTGGAGCAGCTTGAAGGCGCCTTCAGTTGGATAAGGTTCCTGCTACAGTAATTTCCAGCTTCTTTTGACTCCTTTTCTTATTCGCTTTGGCTTCCGAACCTCCGTTCTTTTGGGTGATTACGGCCAACCGGAATAGGGCTCACCCGAACCCAATTCCCGGCCTTCTCCTCGAGCAGCCTTCCGTCCCGGCTTAACGTCCCTCGAACGCCGCGCACGCTCTTCACGCCCACCGGAGTACTCTTCCGCAGCTCTCTCGTCCTTCGGACGCACTGAGCCCGTCGGCTCTCTTCCCGTGCTGTCCTTCTCGCTAGCTGCGTCTTCCGCTCGACTTCCTGTGCTCCTAAGCTCCTGCACACTCAGACACAGGGATCAAACACAACAGGACCTAACCAACTTGGTTGATCACATCAAAACTACCACGGGGTCCAACACCTTCTTACCCACCTTAAGGTGGTCGGCCAAGCCTAGCTTGGAGCCCATGCTAGGGCCGGCTAAACCAAGGTGAGTTGGTTTGCTTAGGTGGTCGGCCCTAGCTTGAACCCAAGCTAAGGTGGTGGCCGACCACAATTAAAAATAAAAGGATTTTATTTTAAAATCTTTTCTTATGTGGAAACATATTTTAAGAGAGAATTTAAAATTTAAATCTTTCCTTTTATATTTTTCTATAAAGGATTAAGAGAAAAGTTTGATATCTTTCCTTATTTGTAGTTAAAAGGAAGATTTTAATTTTTGATAAAACTTTCCCTTTTTAACCATGCTCATGATTTAAAAGAGAGTTTTAAAAATTATAAATATTTCCTTTCATAGCTTTCTACAAAAGATTTGATATCTTTCCTTATTTGTAGATTGAAAGAAAGATTTTAATTTTGGAGAAACTTTCCTTTTTGTAATCATTCACATATTTTAATAGAGAGATTTTAATTTATAAAAGTTTCCTTTTATAACCAACCATGAAGGAAATTTTTAAAGAGAAATTTTATTTTAAAAATTTTCGGAAACAAATTAGGAAGTTTTAATTTTGTATTTAAAACTTTCCTTGTTTGGAGCTCAAGGTGGTGGCCGACCATTGAAATTTAAAAAGGAATTGTTGTTTAAAATTTCCTTTTGTTGGCAAGGTGAATAAGGAAGTTTTATTAAAACTTTCCTTATATGCCAAGACTAAGGAATATAAAAGAGAGGGTAGAGGTGCCTCACCTCATAACCTAACATCTATTATTCCCTCTCTTCTCTTCCTTGGTGTAGCCGGCCCCTAGTCTTCCTTTTCTCTTCTTCTTTAGTGGCCGGTGGCACCCTCTCTTGGAGCTCTTGTGGTGGCCGGATTTTGCTTGGAGAAGAAGGAGAGAAAGGAGACTTTGTTCTAGCATCCCTTGGAGCTTGAAGATTGGTGGCCGAAACTTGCAAGGAGGAAGGTGGTGGTGGTTCTCGTCTTGATAGATTGTCTTTCACACGACGTCCAAGATAAGAAGAGGAATACGATAGAAGATCAAGAGGTTGTTGCTTACAAAGAAAGGTATAACTAGTAATTCTATTCCGCATCATACTAGTTTTCTTTGTATAGATTTTGAAATACCAAACACAAGAGGCATATGATTCTAGGTTTCGAATTTGTGATTCGAGTTTGTGTTTTTTTTTTGTTTTTTCAAACTTGTGATTCGATTGTTCTTTTTGGTTAAACCTAGGGTTACTATAAGGGAATTAAATATTAAATTTCGTTGAAAAGCTTTGTCTAGGAAGTGGTGGATGCTCCCATACCCAAGAAGGTCTAGTGTCTCGCCATGTTTAACCTGGAAGCCAATCTCTGAAATTAATATTTAATTAAATTTGTAACATGGGTGGATTTGGATCAATAATGTTAAGTATCGTTTGCGATCCAAGTCTAAACCTCTAAGAACAGATAAGTTAAATTTGGAATCAATAATGTTAAGTTCCGCTTGCGATTCCTAATTTAATTTCTAAAGAACACAATAGGTTGTTAGGAATGGTTCAGGACTTGTACAAAATTTTTGTACAGAGGGGAACCGGTACGATATTCCAAGTGTCAACCAACAGGATCAACTGTGATAACAAAGTTGTAGAATTGTATTACAAGAATAATTACAGTTCGTCGAAGTCTAAACATATCAACATAAAATTTTTGGCGGTTAAAGAAAGAGTTCAGAATGGTCCAATAATGATGGAGCATGTAAGAACAGATTCCATGTTATCGGATCTATTCACCAAGGGTTTGTCACCCAAGGTGTTTCACTAGAATGTGCTGAATATGGGGGGTTCTTTCTTTTGATGAAGTACCCATTATGTAAGAATTTGATTTTGTGTGATGCTCGATGGTCATGAACATATATTTTGATTCATTGTATATACTATAATTTTTCTTTATGTGTGCATGATTTTTGACTTTCATTGACATTTGGATATCACATTTACTGTTACGGTTTTACATTTGGTTATTGTAAATATGATGTGGACTCTATCGAGAGTCATAAAGTTAAATCATGATTTACCATTGTAATTTACGATAAGGTTTTGGTAAATATGATTTTGACCCGATTTGGGTCATAAAGAGGACTTATTAAGAATGAACACTTATAGATTATATTTCATGTCATTCTTGTACTACACATCCACATTTGATCTATGTCGTTAATGATATTAGTATTCTGATTACTGTTGGGTCTTGTTACAGTTATAGTAGTTATCACTTCTTTAGTCCTATACTAATTGATTTAATGGATGAGATTGTTTAATGGGGTATTTAACCTATAAAGTTTGACATGTTGAACTCAACTTAGGGGTTGTATGGTATATAAGGAATCAAGTATAGCCCAAGTGAGAGCTTGCGGGATTAAGTCCACATGAGTAGACTAAATCCAATTGAGTCCACATGAGTGAACTTAATCTCTATAAGATGGGTTTACATTTGATCAACACAAACAACTAATTGCCATTAAAGTAGCTAAATCCAATTAAGTGATTTAATGTTTCTATGCATATAAAGAGAGTTTAGATTAAATAAATATGGATTTAATATGTAGATCCAATAATCCGGTTCATTAACATGGATGAGTTGTTAATGATGGATGAGCTTCAAGGTGGATAGTCTCTATAGGATGTGCTTAGTATATAAAGGAAGAGACTCATGAATTATGACAGGTTCTAAAGCTTTCTTCAACCTCCTTTCTTCTTCATTGAGAAAGAAGTAAGGATTGTCGTCGCCCACTCTTGTAAAAGACTATTCCATGCTAGCATGAACACCGATGGCAAGTAAGAGACGATAGCTTTGCGATGAATTCAAGTAAGCTTGTATTAGCTATTGCTTCGATTTTCTATTGCACTTTAGAGATTGACGATAGTAAGATTCTATTATAGATACGTCCATTAATTCATATATAATGTATTACAATTCTAACACTTGACACTTAGTACTCAATATTGAAATGCTTAACCACTTAGAGACACGACACTCAAGCACTCAAGTTCTCAGCCACTCGACCATTCAAGCATTCAAAGCTCAAGCACTCGGGAGTGCAATTCACAACCCGGAATTAGATATCTATGGTTTCATATATATAATAGAGAGAGTAAACTTTTTAGAAGAAATTAAAACATGGTCGATCAAATTACCCTTCATCCTGTTTAACATTATTAATTCGTCTAGTTATTTAGCAATGCTAATATTTTGGAGTGAATGGATAAAATTTTGAATCTTGGAATTCGTTAGTGAAAAAGAACAAAATTTGGGGCTAAATGAAAATTAACAATCTTAAAGATATAAAAAGTAGACAAGCCGCTTGATTTGATTACGGAGAGGTCACATGATGGCCGACATATTATTCACAAATTTGATTAAAAAAATATTATAATTTTGTACCAAAATTCCAAGTCAATGAAAAGGTATTATATTCATTTTTTTCTTTTTAAAAACTATTTCAACTGTTTACGTAAATTATTTTTTTCATTAGGGAAAAAATTAATTAGCTAAAACTCATAACAAATTTTAGTTTTAAAAGATCTCAAATTCAATGGAGATCAATATCTTGGTCCATAAAAAGACAAATAAGAAGATGAACTATTTATAATTATAATATGATTATAATTATTATTTGATCATAATTAATTATGATTTTTTTTGTATTCATCATCTCATTAAATTATAATTTAAGTTGGAATGGATAATGAAACGCTACATGAATATCATCAAAAATAAATAAATATCTAAATTGTCATTAGGTGGTCATCATGAGGCAGCCTCTAAAATATTTTTTTTTATGGCCTTTTGATTTTTTTTATTTTTTGAAAAAAGTTTTTTTTATGATTTACATAATTTGAGCAATTAATTTATATTTGACCAGTTTATTTTTTTTTGAAATGAATTATTTGGATAAATGAATTCCGAAAACACTAATCATGCATTTGTTTTAAGAACCTAAATGCATTTTCTCTCTCTTCGTGTCTCGTTTTCCTCTTCCGTGGAGGGGAAGATCTGGTTGCTCGAGATTTGCCCACATTTGAGTTTGTTATGAGCGATCGAATCCGAGGACGCCGCCGAATCTTAATCTTTCTTCTCGATTCCGATCGCGAACTGAATGCTTGGCCGTGACAACCTTCCAAATCCAGATTTTTTCAGCTGCCGGCACCTGATCTCGGCCTCCCGACCCGCTGTTTATGCGTTCGCCTGCCGCCCTTTGGATCTGGCAGCGGGCCCTTTTGCTTAGAGGCGCTCGGGTGCCGCCACGGCGACGGCGGCAGTGGTGAGGGCCGGCGGCGAGCAGCAGCTGGCGCAGTGGCCACGATGCAGATTAGATTGTCGCCTAGCATGAGAAGCATAACGATATCGAGCAGCAATGGGTTTATGGACTCGATGAAGGTGAAGGTCGCCGCCCGTCACTTCTCCTACCGGACCCTCTTCCACACCATCCTCATCCTCGCCTTCCTTTTGCCCTTCGTCTTCATTCTCACCGCCGTCGTCACCCTCGAGGGCGTCAACAAGTGCTCTTCTTTAGGTATGTTAGAGGAACAACAGTTTCTGGATCTCGAATTACCTTTTTATGTTTGACCAAATTGTAGTCGTGATTTTACCGATGACAAGATTTGATCTTTTGCTTTGAAATATTAAACCGGCTGATTCCGTGGGTCTAAACTTGCAGTTGTTCAATATGTGTGATTCGTTTATGGCGTTTTATTGCTTTTGTTGTCCAATTTCTGCGGTTAAATTCGGCTGTCTGGTGCATCTTTCTCTCAATTTGTGGTTTGACGAAGTAGCTATCGCATCTCTTTATCTTGGATCCAGGATTCAATATAGTTCTACTTTTGGCGGTGCTGCATGCCTATTTTTTGAGGTTGAATATTATGGCAATTGGATGAAACTTTTTGGCTTTTCTGAACCTGATCTCTCTATCTAAATTTGATTGGGATCTATTGTCCTTTCTCATCAAGGGACTAAACAAAATTTTAAGTTAGCTATATGTGTTCCTACTCTCTGGAATCTATCTAGTTTACGCTACTTTTTTCGCATTTGTGACACATATATACATATACATATGTTGTCTTCCTTTCTAATTTGGTATATGTGCTTTTTCCGAATTGTGTTGAGTGAAGATATGCCATATCTATCTTTCCTCTTTCTTTAATTTGTTGGGTTAATTGGAACCTTGGAAATAAGCTCATTTGTTTTTTGATATTACTTGCACAATTTCATGCTTATATCGACTTGGCTCTAGTATTTTATGACATTTCTGTTACTGACTCTTTTTTTGATTAACTAACTTGATACTATGCTCCTAGTCACTGTGGTTTTAAGTTATATTTTAGTTATGTTTCCCATTCTTCTTTTCTTCTTAGGAATCATGTTAGGGTAACTTCCAACTGCATTTGGATTTCACTGATATTTTATGATCTTAAGATCTTTTCTGGTCTAGTACTGACCTCGTCTTAATCATTCAACAACTGCATACCATCTTTTGTTTGAAATGTTGCTTCTTTATAAGGTCTTTCTTTAATGTTTCTTGACGCAATATTCCATCTCGGTGACTCTGATGAAAACTTGTTAGCAGTGAATTGTTTTTGGATAATGATGTTCAGGTGGCATGACCTAAGCATGTGGATTTTGGCAGATTTAGTTGTCTGTCATTTCATATGTTTTTAAGTTATTTGTATTGTCTACAAGTTTTCTTCGGATTTCCTTCAGCCACATCCTCTTTGTCAAGCATTTGGTTGAAGGCTTACTCATTGTCATCATCATCCTCAAGCCATGTCAGTCCCATCTATTTTGGATCAGTTATATGGATATTCATATTATACTTTGCTAAGCTCAATGCAAGATTATATTACAAGTAATGCTTGCAAACTTACTTTTCTGAGAATCCACAGGCCAAATCATATGTTCATGCTTTTAGTCAAGCATGCCATTGCAAATTATTAAACTAATAGCTGCATTGGATTCATGATTTGTCTTTTAATTCTAAATGCTTGTACTTTTACACTAAACTATTTAGTTGTTATTTCTGATCTCTCATTATTTGGTTATCAGTTTCCCTTTGATTCAGTATTGGAAACACCTACACTATTTTCATGTTGATTTTTCTGGAGTCTGCCGCATGTTTTTTGAAGTGAATGAATGACAAAGTAGATCTACTTTTCTGCTTGTAGTTATTTTTGAGAAGGCATAACTTCTGTGCACAGTTATACTTTTCCAAATAACATCAATTAGAGATTTATTTGCTTCAGATTGTCTGGGTAGACGATTAGGTCCAAAGTTTCTTGGACGGAGTGGTGATGGATCTGAGGTAATATTTTCTGTTATTTTCTACTTAATCATCATTAGTATATAATAGTTTCTTTTATGAAAATGCAAACTTACTTTGAATCAAATGAATGCATATTTCAGAAGGTTGTTAAAGATTTATCCAAGTTACTCGAGCAAGTAAATTCTGAGGAAATTCCAGATGGCTTGAAATTGCCAGAGTCTTTCAATGAGTTTCTTTCAGACATGAAGAACAACCAGTATGATGCCAAGACATTTGCTCTAAGGTTGAAGGCAACGGTATGAGAATTACTAATCTTTTATGCTCACCAAAAAACTGCACTATGGAAGTTCAGTGTTTTATGTTTCCACCATGTCACTATTATCCTCTTTTGTCCTTATGAGTTGAAATTCCTTAGTGAGATAGACTTGGCTTTTATGAATTATGAAACTGTTTCTTAGTATCTTCATTCATGAATCATGATGATTTTTAATGTCTGCCCTTCAGTTGGCAGTCAAGAAAGGAAAAGGTTATTCCTTGTGTCACCATACACTCATGAGTCCAACAACTGTTGGCGCAGTGGGGCCGGCAAGAGGGGGTGATTTGCCTACAAAAAAAATAATCCCTTCTCGTTCTTTTGATTTGATTAGTAGCACAATAAAAATAACAATAATAAAAGAAATAACAAGTTAAAGAGAGTAGGTGAAAGGCCAAAGTTTTACTTGGTTACAACCTAGGTGGGTGTTAATCCAAGGCGTTTGAAAAGCACTAGTGATCTCCTTCGTTGAAGACAACTCAGAAATGACTAGGAAAGTTAATACAGAAGTCGTTGAATATTTCCTAGGTCCAGGGGACTTTTTATAGTCCCTGTAAAATTCTATCCGAGGCTGAAAGGCGCCTCTAAGATGGCCCAAGACGCCTTCCATCAGATAAGTTTTATCCGTGTGAAGATAAAACTTTATCTTCGCTAACGGTCTAAGGCGCTTCCAATGGGTTGAAGGCGCCTTCCACCAAAAATGCACGAGGGTGCCTCCAACCATGTTGGAGGCACCTCCCACAGAAAGGCGGGGGGGGTGCCTCCAACATCATTGGAGGCGCCTCCAACAGCTTCGCAATTCCCCATTTGCTCTTCCGCTGCTCCGATCGCCTGGGTGATTTCGTCCATCTTGAATTGGGCTCATCCGGACCCATCTTTCGGCCTTCTCCTCGAGCAGGCTTCCTCCCTGGCTTCTCATCCCTCAAACGGTGTGCATACCCTTCTCGTCCACCGGTGTATTCTTTCACAACATCTCGTCCCTCGGATGCACCGAATCCGTTGGCTCTTTTTTCTGTGCCATCCTTTTCGCTAGCTATGCCTTCCGCTCGACTTCTTGTGTTCCTAAGCTCCTGCACACTTAGATATAAAGATCAAATACACAGGACCTAACTTAACTTGGTTGACCACATCAAAACAACCATGGGGATACTAACAATAACATGCTTCTTTAATTGAACTATATACACACATATATGTATATGTTATTTTTTATTGAATTTCAAATATTTGTGATTTTGATATAATCATGAATCATCTATTTAGTTTAGCATCAAATTTAGTCACTAAATGAAAATTTCAATTGGAGTTACATGGCATGACACGGTGCTCCTAGCTGAAAGTTTGGGTCGAGACCGAGATTATAGAAATTCCTAATTGAAAGTTTCATTGCATCATCATCATCTTCCTCACCAACATCTCATCTAGCTCTTTTAAAGGATTGAGATGGTCTTAGTGGATCTATCATTGGACAGTCTTCATTCATGATGAATCCAATATCGATAGACGAAACCAATATCAAACGGATCTTTATCGTTTTTTTCCTTCTCTTTTATTATGACCCTTAATTGAAAATGCATATTATAATGAACAAAAATCATTTCTTCAAGTGACGATAAGAGAGAAGATTTTACATGAAGCCGTCGGTAAGAGAATTGATACTACAATCTTTTTTAAATTTGATGTTGATTCTCCATATTGTAATCACCACTCGGGTATAAGATAAATAAGTGAACAAAATTAAAATAGCCTTTTATATAACTTGATAATGAATATCAATAAATTATTCTATGTTTACCAATATCTAATTTATATTCGCTTGACATCCTAAAAGGATCATCCATATAGTTGAAGAAAGACAGGTAATGTATTAAGCAAAAAAACTCTTTGTAGAAACTTTTGTTTTCTTCCTTTATATCATCAGTTATTCTGGCTGATTAAATATGATTTCTTTTAAATTTTACATAATGTGTGACTTAAACCAATTATTGGAAAAAAAATAGTGAATATTTATAGAGGTTTATTATTTTTTTCTCAGATGGAAATCATGCATAGAGAAATAAAAAGATCTAAGCTAGCAGAGCAACTGCACAAACATTATGCAGCAACATCTATTCCAAAAGGATTACATTGTCTCTCATTACGGTTGACTGATGAGTATTCATCCAATGCCCAAGCACGTAAACAGTTGCCACCACCTGAGTCGCTACCTTTGCTCTCTGATAATTCTTATCACCATTTTGTTCTCGCCACTGATAACATTCTTGCAGCCTCTGTCGTGGCTACTTCTGTTGTAAGATCTTCACTAAAGCCAGAAAAGGTAGTCTTCCATGTCATAACTGACAAGAAGACCTATCCCGGAATGCATTCATGGTTTGCCTTGAATCCTCTTCCCTCTGCTATAATTGAGGTGAAAGGTGTTCACCAGTTTGACTGGTTAACTAGAGAAAATGTGCCTGTTCTTGAAGCTATTGAAAATCACCATGGTGTCAGAAACCACTACCATGGGAAGCATAGTTTGGGAACCAATGATGCTGACAATCCAAGGATTTTTGCTTCAAAATTGCAGGCAAGGAGTCCTAAGTATATTTCTTTGCTCAACCATCTGCGCATATACCTACCCGAGGTAAATTAGCCATTATGATCCTTTTGCTTCATGTTACCATCTCTACTATTACAAAATTGATTGCACAGAAACAATGCCATTTCAAAGTGAAATTTTCAGAAGATCCTCCTCTTTCTAGTTTATGCCTCTCTGAAAAAATAAAGGTGGAAAATGTGGAGAGAGCCTTATGTCACAGGGTATAATTTAATGATATGTTAATCAACAATTGGATTGATAGAACACTTTTCTTTTTGTATAAGCTCCAGACAGGCATCGCCTTGTATATGGATATTAGAACATTAAATTTCCCCAAGACCATGGCTTTCATTACTTGTATTCTCTTTCACACATATATTAACAATTTACTACAAAAAAATTATTTCTAGAGTTAGTCACATGGCAACCAATGTAGTTGTATGGACAGGTGGTAGGTACCTTTTGAATTCATCAAGTTCTAATTAAAACATAGGAGTGAAAGCTTTATGGCATTAGTGGATCACCTTGTCATAGATGGAACATGATTTGCTTAAAACATGAATCAAGGGGAGGGAAAATGTGCAGAAGTAATTAAAACAGAATTTTGCTTACCCAATGTCAGATATATCGGCCTGAAAAGCTGGCTTACATGCGAAGCATTGATAGTGGAAACCATGTTAGGACAAATATATCTTCTTTATATATCCATAACGACCATGCAATCACATACAGTACGTATTATCATTAGTCCATAACCATAATACAGTAATCAAAGATATCTGCTATGCCTAGACAAGGATTTCACATGCTGTATATGCTAAGATGCATAAACTTAGATTTTCAACATGTGAGGTTGAGGAAATTCCTGCCAACTTCTGTATATAGGTTTGTAGCACATGTATAATGATCATGAAAGACAAAAGCAACATTGCCTCAGTGTAAAAGATTGTCAGCAATTAACAAGAAATAAATTATCCTTGCTTGTTTCCTTTAATGTATTATGTCCTTTCCTGATTGCTACAGTGTGTTGTCTGCATTTTATAATATTTATGTTTTCAGTTCCATAGATGACCATGATCAGGAATGTCAATATTCAAATACCTTGAGCCACTAATAACATAATGTCATAGTTCACATTTAATGATGAGTTCTCTTCAGAGATGATTTCCTGAAAAGTCGTGATAATGCTCGTGCTACTGTTTCTGAACAGCTATTTCCCAACCTCAACAAGGTGGTGTTTCTTGATGATGATATTGTTGTTCAGCGTGACTTGTCACCATTATGGGAAATTGATCTTTTTGGTAAAGTAAACGGTGCTGTCGAAACTTGCACAGGTGAAGATTCATGGGTTATGGGGAAACGGTTAAGGACATATTTCAACTTCTCACATCCCCTCATAGCCAATAAATTGGACCCTGATGAATGTGCATGGGCATATGGGATGAATATTTTTGATTTGAATGCTTGGAGGAAGACAAATATTAGGGAGTCATTTCATTACTGGGTGAAGGAGGTAATAACCTCATTAACATCTTTTTTTTCCTATCTAATGCCATGAATTTTCCTTCCGGAAAGAAGTAGATTTTCTTTCATTCACTCTTTGTTTAACCTTTCCAACTTGCTTGTGAATTCAATTTGCAAGGTTAAATTATTTAATAATGCAATTGAGTTTTCCTTTGTAAAGAAATTTATCTGAATTCGTATATTTTGGCCTATTGGTTTGGCTCTAATATTTCTATAATTCATTTCATGGTCAGTTTAAATGGATGCTTCTTCACTCTGATTTTAAATGTGAAATCAATTCTGAAATTCATTTGAATTTGTATACTTTAGCATTTTCATAATCAATTTAAATGGATTGTTCTTCACTCTGATTATAAATATGATATCAACTCTATATTTAATTGGCTTCAAATTTGAATTCATTATGTTGTCATAACAATACACAGACACATCATGCATTTCTAACAATCTATTTTGGTTTTATCATTGTTATTGGGATTTGGTTGGAGCTGTCTTCTACACTTTGTTCATGTAATCTCTCTTAGGAGACGAATATGGTTTGCTTGTCTTTTATACTACCAACATTTCTTGCACTCCTTAAGAGTGTAATTGACAGCATGTTTATGAAGCAAGAGAAGCTATAAATAAAAGTATTTCCATTCCTTTATGATGTTTCACAATAGTGTGATTGGATTTCAAAATTTCCTCCATTTCACAAGTCATTATCAGTCTAAATGTTCCAGTTTCATGTTTGTAGAAATAGGGATAGAATCTCAATTCTCAATCACTGTATTTGGAGGTGAAAGTTGAATTAATTACCTTTGCAATAGACAAACCTTCAAGGATAAATGCTTTGAGATTGAATGGAAATGAGTTCTGAACTCATGTGTTATCATGTTACATTATCCCTTAAAAGAAAGTACTATATCTGTACGACCCAACCATGGTGTATGGGGTTTTGACACAAAAATTAGGAGAGATGGATTTTTGAGTCTACAAGGAGAGAGAAGGCAATATTATTTTTCTTATAGTCCTGATAGATAATTAATTGATAGACGTTAAGATTGGTATGTGCATACAGAAAAGGGACTGATAGATTCCATGATTAGAGAAGTTGATTGAGTTCGAGGTGCGAGGTTTCAAGGGACACTGAGGATAACATAATCAAGAGTTTTAAATGACTACGGCTAACTATTGAATGATCTTGTATCCAGCTCTATGGAGTAAAAACTTCAATTAGATGAAACCCAAATAGTTGGGGGCATGTTGTTTCTTTTTGTAGACTGCAGAAGAAAACAAATCTTACTTTGCCCCTTATCTAGTGGAGCCGTTAAAACAAAATAGAACCAATTCCAAGAGAGCACGCTCAAAAAACCTCTAGTGCTGATATATCATTTTGTCCCACTCCATTAATGACATATCATGGATAGTCTTTGTAAAATTTTATGGATGCTGTTAAAATTCGAAGGCCACTTTACTAAGTCATGCCTTGGTGCTGATTTTTTTTTTTCTTACCAAATCATGCCCCAGTTATAAATTTTTCACATATTACCCTTGGTTTCAACTATCTCAATGTAAGTTGTTTTGTAAATTAGCTTTTGACATGATGTTTGAGCAAATATTAAACATTTGAATTCTTAGAATTCCTTCCATCCTACGATGGCTCCCTTCAAATTGTATGGTGAAAAATGACAACATTTAAAATCATCTTGTGGGATCAAAACCTCAACTATATGCAAAATTAAGGTGTGGGATAATCCAAAATAACCATCTTACGGTGGAAGAAATTCAAATATCTAGTTTTCTCCATAAATCATGTTAAGCTGATTTGTAGCTCTGCTTGCAAACCATTTTGCATCTTCCAACATAGGAGCTCATTTTGCAAGTAAAAAATCACAAGTTTATGCTAAATTAAGGTGTTAGAAAACCTTATTAACCATCTTATGTTGGAAGGAACTCAAATGGCTAAATTTTGTCTAGAAGTCATGTGCCACAAGCTTGATTTGTAAATTGTCTTGCAATACATTCTTTTCAAATTTATGCAAAATTGAAGTGTGGGAGACCTCTTAATGCCCATCTTAGATTTGAAGGAACTCAAACATCTAATTTTTGTTTAGAAATCCTGCAAATTGATTTGCAAATCAACATAGATTTTGTTTTTTTGTAGGAACTTGAAAGCCATGGGAAATCTGGGTAAAATTTATGCTTTGGGTGTGATTCAGTAAAAAAAAGTAAAATCAGTAGTGTACAATGATTGTTAAAATACCAAATTTTAATAATAGTCTTAGAGGTGGTTGCATATGTTTTCACCTGAGATTTATTGTGATTGCCTGCCAACTCTAGGCCCATGTTAAGCATATATCACCTTTAGTCTTTTGTGTTACATGATAAATGCTTGAATTTACTGTACCTTATTCCGGCTGACAAAAGTAAAATGCAACCTGTGATAGACCTCTTTATTTATATGTATATTTTATTTTCATGTATTTGGAGATGCCTCAACAGAAGTTGCTTTCTTTTCCTAACTAAGCATGTATGCCTAAATCTTTCTCCTTTTGTTTTTCTATGCCAATGCAGAATTTGAAGTCTAATCTGACCCTATGGAAACTGGGAACATTGCCACCGGCCTTAATTGCATTTAGAGGTTATGTGCATCCCATAGAATCATCATGGCATTTGTTAGGTCTGGGCTATCAGGAGAAGACAAACCTTGATAGTGTGAGGAAGGCTGCTGTGATCCACTACAATGGGCAGTGCAAACCATGGCTAGAGATTGGATATAAGCACCTACAGTCCTTTTGGACGAGGCATGTAAACTATTCCAATGACTTCATAAGGAACTGTCATATCTTGGATCCTCAATAATGGTTGGAAGCTAAAAATCTGCAGTGATTCCTATTTTTCACTCAGTATCCGATGAACCACCACTTGGTAAACCAAGAACATGGCTCCATAGTTGTGCAGTCGAAACAGGGCCGATGTCTCACAGCTTCTGATCTATCAACTGCAACTCTAGTAACACAACTCTATTCGTTCTGTAAGATAGTAGCAATCAGTATTTTCCATGCTAAAGGTAGTTCTTCCCACTATACTTGATGGTGTATTGCCATTGCATCCCGAGGAAACAATCAGCTCCTTATTGCTAGAGCCGGAGCATCTGATCACGACAAGTACATACGGAAGAGAGACTGGATCTTGGTGTTGTTTTTTCTTTTTTCAAATTTATTTTGTGTTATTTATTAATGTACTTAAACATCTTCCAGTTCTTTATTCTACCTCTAAATTTAGAGGTGCAGATGTCACCTTTGAAAATTGGGGAATCTTAGGTTATAAGATATTTAAATGTGCAGTTAATTCTTTAACTTAAGATAGCTTTCATTGGCTTCACTGTTTTTTTTTTTTTTTGGCTTCACTGTTGATAATATTTATGTTTCACTTGTCTTATCTTTCTGCCGAGATCTATTGTCTCATTTATATGGAAGAGGTATATCAAGCTTTCTTGGTATAAAATCATCTTTTATTATTTGCATCCGGTATTTAGTTTGCGTTGATTAATTTAGGGTGATTGGTTCGGTTTCATAAAAATTGTTCATCGATCATTAGCATAAATTAAAAAGTATTTACAACGGATAATTTATCAATCTAGTATTTTTTAAATCAATTTCCATTAGGGCTTTGGCAAGAAATGGATGATTTAAATTGATTGAACTGAAATAGTTCAAGATTGAAGACTTTGATCATAATTGTATTTCTTAATAAGAGAGCATCAATCTTTTGCTCCGTGTTTAGTTGATCAGATCTTGGTAGTGATTAGTGAGATTTAAGGATCCCCATCTGTTAAATAAGTGAAAATTATTTTTAATTTGCATTTAGTGGATCACTATAATGATTGGAGAGATTAATGATCCCCATCTATTTAGTAGGTGGGGATCATTGAATCTCTTTAATCATCTGTTCAAAGAGACCGTTAATCAAGAGATGCACAAATACAAATAACAACCTGGTGCTAAGTTTTGCATTTTCAATCCAAGCTTCCATATTTCTATTTATCTACTATTTTTAATATTAGTAATTGAAAAATATTTAAATAGTCCACTAAAATTAAAAAAATATATAAGAAAATACTTATAAATCCTAGTTTTATATTAATTCAATCTGTAATTTTTTAAGAGGCTTCTTTTAAATCCAAGCTTCTATCTTTATTTGATTTTTTTAATTAATAACTAATTTTATATTTATTTTGATTTTAATTGACACAAAAAGATTGTTTGATAATTGAGAAACTCCAGCCTTTAGACTCGATTAATTCTGAAGACAGATGATCTTCTTCTCCTCCGCCAACTTCATAAATATGGAATCGCGAATCACATTACTACCCAATGATATTCTTGAGAATATAATAAATCCATTTAATCTTATTAACTAGTTTTAGAGATGACTGATTCAGTTTTACAGAATTTTATCATCGGTTAAATCGGTAGGTGAATTTTGTTCAGAGCTTACGGTTTATATATGAGCGGAAATTAAAAAGAAATTTTCTCGGAGGGTGTTTATGAAATTTAGAGACTGCGCGTATTTATTTGTAAAATTCCAAGTCAGAGCCTCCGAGTCCGTTACTTAATTTGCAAGCTACGAAAATTGAGCGGAGCGGGGAGGCGAGGCGAGGGAGATGAGGGCGAGTGAATGAGAGATACTCCTAATCGCCGGATCCTCCTCGCCGTCGCCGTATCCGTCGCCGCTTCCATTTCTCTCGTAGCTCTCCCTGCACCTCCTGCGCGCTCTCCGCCTTCACCGCGGTGCCCGATCGGCATCAGCGAGGTCGGTGACTGCACAGCAATGTCCAAGGCAAGGGTCTACGCCGATGTCAACGTCCAACGGCCCAAGGAGTACTGGGACTACGAGTCTCTTACCGTGCAGTGGGGGTAAGCCAGGCCTCGAGCCACGGATGCGACGACGATAAATAATCATTTTTGTCCTAATAAGTTTCTTTAACACCTTTTTGAACCTATTTGATATACTCTATATCTATCAATATAGAAAGTTCTTTACCTCGTCGTGATTATTGGTTGTTTCTTAAATCCCTCGCGCCATCATGTTTCACGTTTTTCCCTATAGTTGATTGCTGGTCGTTTATATATATTTTTTGGCGTCACATATAGCCAATCGTAGGCTGTCACTTTACGAGTAATTAGTTTTTTTTCTTGGATGTTTCTAGCTTAGGTGAATTATCTTCACTTATTCATCTGTTGGTTCCCAATGCCTATTCATTGAGATGTGAAAGTTGTTGTTTGAATTATTTTCATCGGCCACTGGCCGTTTTTTGTTCGTCATGATTATCATTTCATTACCCCTCTAAGATTTCCCACATGGACAAATTTTGTTTACTTATCTTGATCAATCTATTTCTTCTTTGCAACCATTTTTTTAGAGTTGCTAGGATCTACAGTTAAATGAATTTGTCAAGTATTGGGAGTTGTACAAGATAGATTTGGAATGTACTGCCATGTGAATATGATTGAATTCATTCGTAATGCTTTGGTTGAGGGTAAACACGCATATAATTTAGTACATATGAACTAAATCCAAACAAGTTAGTGTTCATAGCATATTGGCTAGATAATAGGTCTGAAGTCTGCAAATTTGGTTGCAGGATAAAACCAATTGCAAGATACTGTAAGCAGTGAGTGCTTTTCAGTAACATACGTTCATGGGTCTGGTACAGGGACTTGTATTTGAGCTCTTCCATGTACTCCTTAAATATAATTAACTGGTAGGAAAAAGCTAAATGGTAATACCTGAGCTAATGTCTCTTTTCAGGACACGACAAATGACTTTAAATTCTTTAAGCATGGATTAAAGTGAAAGAAATGTTAGCTTATTTGGGATGCTAGGTAGAAGTAAAATATTATAAGATTACATGTGGTCTAACTGTAAGCTATGTGAAAGTTCTCCTAAAAAATCATTATTTAGAAAAAGGAAGGTAGTCAAGGCCAGAGGGAATTCGCTTATCTATTTTCACACAAGACATAAATGTAACACCAAATTTGAAGGTTTTTTAGTGAAGAACTGGTTGACAACAAAGATATTTGAACACAAATACATCAACAACATTGACATCTTCATGACAATTGTGCTTAATATCAACATCAGAATTCACTATGTTCTTTTGCCATAGTGCAAAGCAGGAAAGCTTGGTGAAGGTGGTGCAACACAAGGAACCACAATCTCATACAGATAAAAAAAATCATTAAGAGGAATATTATTAAATTGATTAAGATGTGTGATTGAGGTCAGACTCCAATCCCCCCAAAAAATTGAAACTACGAAAAAAGTATTTCTAAAAATAAATAATCCTATACCTAAAAAGACTTGGATCGGATTCGGAGAAAAATCTCCTATCTTCTAAACAGGATAGTCACCCGATCAAAAATTAACTTAATAAACTAATTCTTCTAAATAAAAGGATCTGTAAAATAAGTTTTTATCAAGCCAAACTTGTAAAAGCTAAATACACAGTATGCATTAGAGGAGGGGCTGACAAATACAAAAGTCAAAACTCTTTGGGCTTCTAAAAGTTGTAAAATACATATAACACCTCACAGCAATATTTTGTTATTTCCTCCATATGTGAAAATCTGTTTTCCTTTTATTCTTAATATAATCTTAACCTGGTGGTTCAATTAATTGTAACCAAGAATAGTATTGTTGTGTTTGCATATGTGAGTAGATGCTAACTTTCATGATGCCACTGGTTAGTAAGAATCATGCAATTTGTGCAGTTCTTTGAGTCTTTACTAACCTTTTGTATGTACTTCATCTCAGAAACCAGGATGACTATGACGTCGTTCACAAGGTTGGCAGAGGAAAATATAGTGAGGTTTTTGAGGGCGTAAATGTTTTCAACAATAAGAGTTGCATTATTAAGATCCTCAAGCCTGTCAAGAAAAAGAAGGTACCAATGTCATTGGTAATTTATTATATGATATTAGAATTAAATGTCTTTAGATATTCCACTGTAGTCTCCACTGGTAAAGACTAGAAGTTCATTTCAAGAATTCCCTATTACTTGGTGTTCAAACTTCAAACTGAAATCAAAATTTCTGTATTTCTAAAAGATGACATGAGTTATTTTGTTTAGTAATTTTGTTCATTGTTTAGGTTCTTAATCAAAGGATCCAATTTGACTCCTTGTTAAATAAAGGTTGAAACTTAGAAAACAGTGTGTGGTACTTTAGTCAAAGTGTAATCATGTCAAATGTGAGAAAAGCGGAGGGAGATATGTAATTCATGCTTTTGCTTGTTATCCAGCTTATTTCGAATCTTTCTAAATCTATTCACTTGTGTAATTTTATAATCTTCTAATGACTCTATAATGCACAAAAAAATGTTGAATCTTGGATGAAATAATATTATTTCATGAATAACATTTTTACAAGTGCTTGATGTTCAACTTAAAGAACAGACTTCTGAATGTTGGACCTTGGGTGAAATAACATATTTTCTATTGCTATAGCTCCATGAAACCATTGGATGTGCAAATCATTTAAGTGCTAGTTGTGTATATGTTTCTAGGCTATGTTGGAAAGTAAAAACTTAAAGGCCTTTCTTATCAAAAACTTTCTTATACTTAAATATGGGTGATGGTAATATTGAGAATGATACTACTTAGTTGATATTCAATGTAGCAAAGAATAGGAGTTCTGTTGGTGCAGGGAGTACCAGATAATCGAACCTAAGTTTGATTATGGCAAAGGGTCCAAAGTTAAGATGACTTGTTGTCTAACAAGTATGAATGAGCTTGCAGGAAAGTCCTAAGTGTTCTAAGGCAAAAGTCCTAGTGGATTTTAGGCAAGTGGAAAACCCTAGGGGAGGTAACCCTAGGTCCTAGGGGGTGGTAACCTTAGCCAATGGAAAGTCCTAACTGCGGTTAGGCAAGGCGAAGTCTTGACGGGTCGAGCACTTTGGGCGAAATCCTAGAGTCGGGGACTCTAGGTGAAAATCCTGGTGGCGAACCAGATGGAAGTCGGGTTGTAGAGCGGACGTTCAGCATGAAGACCTGAAGTGTATGGTCGTGGATGACCAGTTTGGCAAAAGGTAAACTCTCCTGAGAGGAGTAGATGAGGACGCGTCCACCAAAGAGGGAAGAGTTTCAGCGAAACTCAAAGTCATAATTGAACAGTCAGAGGCTGCCAAATTCATATTATATATATTGTTTATTGCCTTGACTTTGTTTTGAAGGGAAAAAGGAGGCTGAAAAAGTTGGTTCGGGCGCACTGACCAGCCTCGCCTCGGGCGGGCTTGGGGTGTCTTGGCGATCCGGGCGCCCGGAGTCAGTCTAGCCATCCGAACCACAAAAGTCATCCATAAGTTGATGTGGAGCGTGTTGATTGGCCGAGCCACGTGGTCTAGGTGCCCGGAGGGGTTCCAGGCGCCCGGAACAACCTATATAAGCAGAGTTCGACCAAGAGTTAAGACAACAACATTCCGAACGACTTCTGTTCTTGCGTGCTGCTTAGAAAGCACCTCCTCGACGCCCAAACACTGCACCGACGACCTAGAACAAGAATCTTCAGATCTGTAGTTGTCGGTATTCTTTATTTTACAGTTGTTTTGATATTGTAATTTCATACTTGTACTTATTCGGAATTGATAGTAAATTGTCCAACAAAAGCGATCGACGATCGCGGACCTTGGAGTAGGAGTCGTCACAAGCTTCGAACCAAGTAAAAGAAACTTATTAGCGATTGCTCTGTTTTCTTTCTTTATTTCTTTTCTCTGTGTTTTACTCGAACGTTTTTAAACAAACGTGAAAGCCATGAGCTCTATTCACTCCCCCTCTAGCGCATCGATCCTACAAGTTCTAGGTTTGTAGGAAAAAATTCTAGATAATGCTTTTACTTGTCACTTGCAAATGGCCTGTACTTCTTATGTTTATTGTTAACAAATTTACTGTTAATAAAAGCATTAATTATTACACATATGAAACAACCCATGAGTCCCAACTCTTTCAGGTCATCTATATATGCCCCTCGTCCCGTCATTTGGTTTATAATGCCATTTATTTTGTGTGTTCATTCTCATCTGCCATTGCAAAAATGTTTCTGTGTTTTATTTTGATTGCTTTAGATCTATGGGTCAAGATGTAGCCATCAATAAATGTGTGTTCATTTTCTTGTGCCAATGCGAATAGTGTTGACTATGCTTTATTTTGATTGCTTCAGATCTATGGAGACATGATGTATATTTTAACTACAAATTTCTTGGTTTTTCATACTGTTGCAGATTAAAAGGGAGATAAAGATTCTTCAAAACCTATGTGGCGGTCCGAATATTGTTAAACTTCTTGACATTGTGAGGGATGAACATTCTAAGACCCCTAGCTTGATATTTGAATATGTCAACAGCACAGACTTCAAAGTGCTATACTCTACATTGTCTGACTACGATATTCGCTACTATATCTATGAACTTCTCAAGGTTCTCTCTACTAATCTCTCCTTTCTGGTCTAGCTGTCACATGTCTTATTTTAACAACACAACTATCTTCTAGATTACAAATCAAGCATTATCATATTTCATCTAGAAAAATAAGCTAAACTTGATGGTTTGCTTAATCAGATTTTATAAATATTAGTTCATCAGTTAATTCCCACCCTATCTTGGTGTATGCCAGTTTTACTTTGTCAGGTATTGTTGATGCTAGTGCTAGTGTTTTCTCCTTGATTGTTTCAGGCATTAGATTACTGTCATTCAGAAGGTATTATGCATCGGGATGTCAAGCCTCACAATGTTATGATCGATCATGAGCTTCGGAAGCTTCGGTTGATAGATTGGGGGCTTGCTGAGTTCTATCATCCAGGCAAGGAGTATAATGTTCGTGTGGCATCAAGGTTTGTCTGAGTTTATGCAGTGCAGCAGTGGTGGTTCAGGTTACACTATATTCATGCTGTTGTGTTCACACAATGATCAACTAACTCTTTTCCTAGCCCTCTACATTGTTTATCATTCCATGAGTATTATATTTTAAATTTCTGTTTATCAGAATACTTTGAAATTTGGATGTTTGTTATCTTGGCACATTAGGTACTTTAAGGGACCAGAACTTCTTGTTGATTTACAGGATTATGACTATTCCTTGGATATGTGGAGTCTTGGATGTATGTTTGCTGGAATGGTAGGTTCTTTCATACATCTAGTTTCAAGAACTGCATGTTAATTGCTGACAGGGGTTCTTCTATGTCTAATTGATGCTTTCTCGAATCTGTTGTGATTGTAAATACTGCAGTCCATGTGATTGCAGATATTTCGCAAGGAGCCTTTCTTTTATGGGCGTGACAATCATGACCAACTTGTGAAAATTGCCAAGGTAGTAATCAATTGATTCGATTTAATCTTCTTGTTTTAAGTGTTTCAGTTCATTTGCTTCACCCATTCCCTCTTTTCATATTTTACCTTAGTTGTTAATCGGAAGGTAGATATAATATAAATATTAATTAATTCATAGCCGTTGATTGGGTGCCAGGCTTTTCTTTCACAACTATAAAACTAATGCTTGTGAACTCTGTTTTTTTCTCCCATTTCTTTGATATTTTGCTAAATGTTTCTGTTATTATGGCTTGTGGTTGTCTTTCATTTTGATAATGTGATTGGATGATATACTGACATTAAAAATTTTTATATTTTGTGCTGGTAATTTATTTCAGGTGCTTGGAACAGATGAATTAAATGCTTACTTAAACAAGTACCAGCTAGAGCTTGATCCACAGCTTGAAGCTCTTGTTGGAAGGTTAATTTTGAAAATGTGTTCTCCCCGCATGCATGTTAACTTGGTGTTTTGTGTTGCTGATGCAACTGATATGATTATTTAGTTAAATGATCTATTTGAAAAACTGTAAATTCTACTCTAAAGTTTATTAGCTCTGTGTAACCTATACTAGTATTTTCCCCTACTCTTACAATATGCAGGCATAACAGGAAGCCTTGGACTAAATTCATTAATGCAGACAACGAACATCTAGTTTCACCAGAGGTGGTGATACTGTTGCCAAAGCTTATCCCATAAATATATTTTCAATACTTTTAAGTTTTAGTTTGATTAAAATATTCTACTTATGTATCTGACATACAGGCGATTGATTTTCTTGATAAGCTTCTTCGATATGACCACCAAGATAGGCTCACAGCAAGGGAAGCTATGGTATCTTAGTTTATGTTATTGTCCAGTTTTTTAAAAGTTATCCAATCTAATTTTAGCCTGTGCAAGCTATTATTTTTACTACCGCGTCCTCAATATTCAGCTTTAATCATCATATCCTTATGCTGCAATTGAGTTGGGCTAATATTTCTGAAATATCATCTGTTTATTCTGTCATCTTGAGAATTCAGATGCTTCCATCTAAATTCTGCATTCATCCACTTGTCTGCTAGACTGATTTTAAACAATTTTTAGTATGCGCTACTTTGACAGTTTCAGAACATTTTTGACCTACTGATCTAAGGTTGAGTTCATAATTTTCATGAATTATGAAAAATTTATAGTGTATCATCAGGTGCATACTTATGATTTTTTTGGCCTTGTTGTCGATCAGTATGCCAAAGAATAAGTTTGTCTTGTGTGGATTAGATCTCTCCATGCCCTTCATAGTGTAGAGTTGCAAGGATGGCCAATAATTTAAAAATGAAGCTGAAATACATGACATCACTCTGGTGACGCTTAAACTGACTTTTGAGCTTTCTAAATATATTTTTCCCCACTGCTCACTCATCATCATAACTTAGTGATGGCTCACTCAAACTCAATGCTATCAATAAACTCGAATACTTTTCCAATTCATCTATCGTCAAAACCTCAGATATTGACCAAACCTGTTGCCATAGTCTGAACAGTTCCAACTCTTATGTCATAGACAGACTTGCTTATTCAGATCACTATTAATTGTGTATGATGGTGAAGACCAATGCAATCTCCAACGAGTCTCCCACATGTAATGAATATGTTTTAGCTCTTGTGCCGCTTTCCTGACTGCTAATATGACTCTTGTATGATTTACAGGCACACCCATATTTCCTTCAAGTTAGAGCTGCAGAGAGCAGCAGAAGTTACACTTAATGTTAGTACTTCATTCCCTGGATTCCCATGTTAAAATATGATATGTGATTCACACTGTGTTGAGTGTGCTCAAGGTTGCTTAACTCAACCAAATTGCCACCCAAAAGCCACCATTTAGTTGTATATCATTTGTGCAGATACAACTTGGTCAGGCCTAGATTGCCAGTTAGCCATAGTAGTTTGTACATTCACCAATGACTAGGCACTGAAACTATCGTCCCGACAGTAACTGTACTACTCTATATGTCTGTATTCATACATTTATTGGATACCCTTGCGTGCTAATTGGATATAACTACAATTTAGATAGTTGACATCAAACTAGCTACGTTAGAGGGTACATGTGGATAATCAAATTTGTTTGTTTATGATATTGTGTGAACGTAAAGGGCTTTTTTTGAGCCACATCGACTACACAATATTGCTATAAAAAATTTGGCTGTAGCAACAAGAGATGCGGATTAAGGGAGGTCTTGAGGCACAAAGACCTTCCTCATAGTGTTTAATCATTTCCCAACATTTGAAATTTTTTGTCTAAATTTTATTTTATTTTTTTAAAAGGAAAACCAACATTTGATGTTGTCATCACTCGTAGCTAAATCAGTCTCCTAACTACCCATTATATGGATGTAACAAGTTAAAATGTGGAATCTTGATACTTTTGGCTAAGAAATAATAGCATGCTTGAATTAATTCTATTAATTAGTTTAATAACAGTATAAGTTGGTTTATCTTCCAATGTGCCACTGTTTGGTTGAAATCCTTTTTCTAGTCGTATTGTTTGTATGTATCTGTAGAATAATAATTGGATATTTGACTATTTATGTTGATTATGACTTGTGCGATTTAATATAGGTTTTAGTCAGATGAAGCCCAATTCAAGGAGATGTTAAGCCACACAATTTTCATGTGAGATGGAGATTCAAAGACTAGAAAAGTCACCTTCTGAAATCTATTCAATCATGGAAGACAACTATTCAAAGGGGAGTAAAATAAGGATTTTTTTATTGCTTTTACATAATATTAAAACCAGAGTTATTCACTTTATGCTATATAAGGTAAAATGAAGCCATTCAAGAATAGTCTTCGACTCGTGAAGCTATGAATGAATACAATATGCCACTTAATAGTCTTGAATCTTATTCAAGACGCCTAGAATTTGTTGACTTTTTGGCGGCGAGGTCAGTGTAAACCAGCTTTCATGAACTCTTGTTCAAAAGAATGGTCAACTAGGCTTTGAAATAACACTATTTGAGACTGATGTTCCATATAAATTGATAAATAATTCAAGTACGAAAAAAAATGTGAACACAAAGAAGTATTGAGTCTTTAACAAGTTCTAGGCTTGAAGCATCCTTGGTCTCTACGTGAGACTTGAATATGTCATTTCAAATTTTTGACTATCTTTTGTTTATGAATTGATCGAATGGTCAAAGTAGTAACATTAAGATAAAATATAACTAGCTTATATGTTTTTAATGCAAACTACTTCAACTAAGACATAAAAAAAAAAAAATTAGTTCAAAATGGTGTTATTATCATTGGCTTGGTTAGATAGAAGGAACTTGCAAGGAATATCATAGCAAAGACTCGAATGCGTAGGTCTAAAGCTTACTAATATAATTGTCAAAATGATGGGTCCTCAACTCATTTTATAAAATATCATGTTTTGAGTTCAATGAGTGATAGTATGTATGTCTAGGATAAAAAGGAGTCACTTCTTACAAGTGTTACTATTTTTAAGGATTTAAAGGTTTAATCATAAAGATTTAAAAGAGGATGTCAACAATGCTGGATGATAGCATATAGTGTGCACTAGATTTTTAGGAGTATTCTTTGTCTAAGTTATCTCTTATTGGACGATTGAAATAACTAGTTCAAGTTTTATCTTGTGGTACAATTTTGTCTAACTTTAAGATAGTTCAGGTTTTTTTTTATTTATATAATCGGCTTTTGAGCTGATTAATTTCAAGATGGATTGTCTGATCTATTCCGTCCATCAAATAAATGGAGGAAGTATGGTGATTCTTAACATGGGGATCCAGCATTACACCAATATTTTAGATACCTCGTTGAAGCATAGATTGAATGTTGGAAGACAAATATATGCCTCCACAAATGACAGTTCAGAAAATGTCTAGAAAAGTTTTTTTTTTAATTTTATTTTATTTCAAAAATAATGAGGGATCGATTCTTTGAGTAAAAATGCTTTTGAAAAGTTTAATAAGATGAAAAGGAGAAAATATATTAAAGTATTAAATATTAAATTAGTGAGGTAAAATTATGGTTAAATATTGAAAGTCATTGCTGAGTCTTAGATCATATACAATTATATTTTGTGCAAATCATGATTTATTTTAAGTGTTTAAAAAATATAAAAATAAAATTATAAAGGTTTTACTTAGGTGTATTAAAATATAAATAAAATTAAAATACAATGAACATATTTAAATCATTACCTAAAATTTTATTTTAAATATATATAGACGTTTAAAATGTAGAGAATTCATAACTTCATTTATGGATGTTATTTATAGATATTATTTACAATGTAAATGCGTTCACACTGAAGGAAGTGAATACTTGTCCCGGTGCTGCAGAAGTCTTTTTAATTTCGACATGATTTTTTTTTAATAGTTCGATACGTTGCCAACTTAAAAAATAAATAAAAATAAAAGTAAATACTCCCCCCTTCCTCGTTGCCTTTCATGCGTTTTTAGCCCGTTATTATCTGGCCGTACTACAGCTCTGCCGCCGCGGCGACGAAGCTTCTCGACGTTTGACTACTTCCGCCCTCCCCCGCCAATTCTTCCTCTTACTCCTCCTTCGCGGCGGCGCCTCCGTGATGCTGCGTCAGTGCTTCCGGCCGCTGGAGCGGTGTTTCGGCCGGTTCGGTGGCGGAGACGGCCTGCTCTGGCACATGGACCTCAAGCCCCACGCCTCCGGCGACTTCTCCTTTGCCGTCGTCCAGGCCAACCACTCGCTCGAGGATCAGGGCCAGGTTCTCACTTCTCCCTCCGCAACCTACGTCGGCGTCTACGATGGCCACGGCGGGCCCGAGGCTTCCCGATTTGTCAACACCCGCCTCTTCCCGTACCTCAATCGTACCTCCCCCTTCTTTCACTCCGCTATCACAAATTGGACTTCTTAATTGGATCGCAGTTTTGATTTTTGATTTTTTTTTGCCCCTCCCCCCACTTCTTGAATCTTGCTTCAGGGTTCGCTTCCGAGCAGGGGGGCTTGTCGGCGGACGTGATAAAGAAGGCATTCAGCGCGACGGAGGAAGAGTTCCTTCATCTAGTGAAGCGATCGTGGTTGTCGCGGCCGCAGATCGCCTCGGTGGGTTCGTGCTGCCTCGTGGGAGCGATCACCGACGACACTCTCTACGTGGCCAATTTGGGGGACTCGAGAGCGGTGCTTGGACGCCGTGGTGTCGACGGGAGGTCCGTGGTGGCGGAGCGGTTGTCGACAGACCATAACGTCGCGGTCGAAGAGGTTAGGAAGGAGCTAGCCGAGCTGCACCCGGATGACTCCCACATCGTTGTCTATACTCGAGGGGTGTGGCGGGTTAAGGGAATCATTCAGGTTAGCCTTTCCCATTATTAACTGTTCTATTACATAGTTATTTGCATGACTACATGTTTAGGATTCTTTTTTTTTTTTCGCCCTAAAATCTGTAAATCTCTCTGTTCAACAAGAAAATCAAACTCAATATCGTCACTTCTAGCAAAGCTGATTTCATGGTACTAAGCATACTTCCAATAACATTTCTATTTTTCTTCGAAGTTCTGAACAAAGAAGCGCAATCAGTCATGAAGTTTGGAAATATTCTTCTTAGTCGGAGAACACATTCTGCAATACTTGATATTGATTTTGTAGATTCATGTGTTTCTATCTTCCATCTTTTTTTTTTTCATCCATCTTTGATTTTTATATATATAGTGCCAAGTAATAAGCTAGAGCTAGGATTCCATGATTCAAAATGCTGCCTAATTTTTACTAAGAATTTGGTTGATGATGAACTAACAATATTCCTTCTGAGATACCAGTGGGTCAATTCTTTGTTTATTTCCATTGGTTCTGTTCAGTTTCTGCTTCTCTGCGACTAGTATTTTGGCTCAACATTTTTTCTAAAGAATAGTTAACATTCAAAAATGATGGTGTTATCAAGCATTATGCTGAATGATCGCCATATTTTATATTAATGTGATTTTTTTCCTTTCTTTTGAGTTTCCTTCTTTCTTTGTATTAACTCATTCTTCTAGTATTTCAATGTAATTGTTGGATTCATGTTGATGAATTTGCAAAGTTGGTTGTCCAACAATATGTTGTTGCTCAGCGCATCGACTATTGGCATGACATCCTTTTGTTCTAAGTGGATCTTACGATTTTGTGATTTCTGCAAACTTTTCAATAAAAATGACAAAAATGTGAAGATTTTTTTCTTTTTTCTTTTTTCTTTTGAATGGTTTGGGTAATTAGCCTCCACAATGAATATATATTTTCTTGTGGAAACAATACAAATATTTTGCATGCTCCTTAAAACAAGACAACTTAGTTGTACCATTCATATATATATATATATATATATATATATAAATAAATTTTGCTTACTTGCCTACTTGTTTCTTGGTTATGGGGCTAATGCTTCCATCTCCCAAAAGTTAGCTGTAGTG
The DNA here is from genome assembly GCF_018446385.1 of Zingiber officinale. NCBI lineage: Eukaryota > Viridiplantae > Streptophyta > Magnoliopsida > Zingiberales > Zingiberaceae > Zingiber > Zingiber officinale. The sequence goes on from NC_055988.1 coordinate 148,607,890, forward strand.
GTATTGGTCAATATGTTAGCTAAAGAAGATGCATGTTGCTCTTAACTGCTTTTCCTAACAAATCACTGAGATATATTGTAATACCAATGCTTGTGTTTTGTCAGCGAACATGGGACCCTGGAACAAGATGCCTAAAAGTTTGACGGTGTCTTTTTCTCTCTCTTTTTTTCCCTCTCAGGATAACCCGCATGCTTCTAACAAGTTCTATATTCTGTACTTGGGGTATTGTGTATAATGCAATCTTCCTTTTCAAAAGTAAACATGTGCTTCTATAATACTTTATATTCCTCCTTGAGTACGTTTAACAAGTTGTTGATTTCTTATTCATGGAAGCATATTCTCCTAATTATCAAGAGATCGAATCATAATCCTGATGGATAGTTGTTAATAGGCAAAAGAAACATTCCAAATAATGTCGGATGCTACTGGTTGCTATCCTCCTAGTCCAGATTCTTGAGTAGCATTGTTAAATTTCCTTCTGAGATATTGACGTGCTTTGTAATTGATACTTGTCCTTTAATTAGCTATAGGGTCAGATATTTAAACTAATAAATTATTTCAAATACATCCATTTGTAATCTCACTTAGGTACAGATAGCCTTCATTTGGTGTTGCATCTTGGGCTTGATCTTTTATCTCAGTTATGCATCTTTGGGTTGCAAAGTAGGAGCGCTGTATTTGGATTGCTTTTTCTTCATATTTATCCTGTTTCTGCTTAACTTTTTAAGCTAACCGTGCTGGGAAATTTGTGTTTCTTTCATTTAATATGTTCATAATCAAGGGCCACAAATAAAACTGATTCTTAGGTTTTAACTTTGACTTCAACATTCCAAGCTGTTGATCGTAATACAGAATGAAATTTGAACTTTCATTGAGGAACATTTATCTTGTTTAAATCCCTCTCTGATCTTATTTATTTGTTATTCAGCTGCATGATATCATAGTTTGGCATCCAAAAACTGCTGGCCATTTGTTTCTGTTATGCATTTATCTCATCTTGTATCCTTCACGAACTTTGCTTTTTCAATAAGCAGGTTTCCAGGTCTATTGGGGATATATACCTGAAAAAACCCGACTTCAGCGTCGATCCTTTATTTCAGCACTTTGTTTCCCCCATTCCCTTGAAGCGTGCGGTCATCACCGCTGAGCCAACTATTCGGACTCAGAAGCTTAAACCACAAGACTTGTTTTTGATCTTTGCATCAGATGGACTCTGGGAGCAGTTGAGTGATGAAGCTGCAGTTGACTTGGTGTTCAAACACCCAAGAGCAGTAAGATTCCTATGATCCTAAATTCTAACATTTGGTTAAGCAACCAAGCAACTGGTTATTTCTTACACTATCTTAAATGTGATCTTTAAGGGTATCGCAAAGCGCTTGGTTAGAGCTGCACAAGATGAGGCGGCAAGAAAAAGAGAGATGAGGTACGAAGATATTAGGAAGATTGATAGAGGAGTGAGACGCCACTTCCACGACGACATCACAGTCATCGTGCTGTACCTCGATCACCAGCACCATCGAGGCGGCCATGACAAGTTCAATGGCAATTTGCCCTCCGACTGCACCAGTGCACCTCGTGACATCTTTTCCTTCAATTCGGATGAATCAGAAGACCCTCTTCGGGCCATTGTTTGAGCAAATACTGCATTGCAAGAGTTTTTTCCTCTTTGGGCCATTGCGGACCTAATTGATTGTATCTGAGACAATCCTGCGACACAAATGCGATGCGAGTTAGTCATATACTTGTATATCATTGTGGCAAAAAGGCGAAACGCTCGGCCCAGCGCCTCCGTCGTACCCGACCCAAGGTCATCATGAGGAAGGTAAATCGTAATGGATAGCATTCGAGCGAGCATGTGACGAACAGGATGTAATACGGAGATAGGGGATTTATTTTCCAGCTGTACCGAGAATCGACCCTGCGATCTCATTGTGGTAATACTCATCACATACCAACTCGGATGATCCGCGGGGTTCATATACTTGTATATCATGTGATTATGAGAGTGTGCCTTTGGAAAAACGGAAGAAAAAAAAACCGGCAAAAATTTCAAGGAAATAGCTGTTTGATTGTCCTGTTGCGATTTATAAATCAGTAACAAAGGTCAGATCAACTTAGCAATTGAATCTCCAGTTAAGATTTAGTTGATTTCGATCTGAGAATGAGTCTTGGATATTGGTCATTTGATGTTTATCAAAGTAGTAGAAAGGTGGAGTAATACAGTAGTAATAAGAGTACAAGCACAAATAACAGATGTCACATATTTCTGTTGGTGTATGAATCTTTTTTATATAGTGCTCAAATAGACGATATGCACTTTCCTCAAGGAACAAGCACGTTTTTCCAACCGTCCTATGAAAAGACATGTTAGAAAAATATTTCTGACACCATACCTTAATAGTGAATGTAAATATCTGATACGATAATAGAAATTTTCGTCGTACGATTTACTTATTGATCATGCCTTGTTGTCAGTGGCATTACCTCCCAGAGAGATATTAAGAGATATGGGAGGGGGTCTTACTGTTTGACTGAGCGGGGTAGCCACTCGACCAGAACTTCCTGTCCGATCAATTTCAGCTGTTTTTCTTCGTAGTACTTCTGTTCGACAGATTATTTCTTGCTTGACCAGACATGAGCTCCGATTGGTCTGGCACTCACTTGGTCAATTGTGAATCTCTGATATTCTTTTTGTACTGACCCTAGCCGGACAAGCGATCTACTTCGATGAGCTTTCTAACCGATCGGACCCTTCAGATTCGATCGGTAATTGAAGTCGACTTCCGCTCGACCCGCTTTGAGTGAGTCTGTTGGTTCTTTGATGTTAACAATCTTGACTTTAAATTCTATGTTGACTACTATTTCTTTCCTTGAACTATATTTAATTGACCCTCTTTATCGCTACATCAGATAGGTTAGGAAATCTCCAATCTAAATGGGTTTCAGATTATGCTAACCCGTTCACAATTTACATTAAAAAAAATAGATCGATTGGGAAATCTCTAATTTAAGTTGGGTTTAGATTATGCGATCCGTTCACAAATTACTTAAAAATAAATAAAATAGAAAATATTAAAAATTTGAAATTTGAATGATGAATTAGATAAGGGCAAATCCTCTGGATCATTTTTTACGGTCTAAGGATGATCCCTAGATATGTATTGATGGGGATGATTGATCCTCACCTATTTTATAAGTGAGGGCATGTATTCCATCAATATATACTTAGGCATCATCTCTTAGATCGTAAAAAGTGATCTAGAGGATCTGGGTTCGAATTAGACCATCCAGTCCATTAAGTTTTTTATTTTTATTTTAAGTTTTAGAATTATTTTTCTTCCCAATTCGTGGGTCCATTTGAACTCGTGTCGAATCACTTGGACCCACAATTTACACGTGATTGATCATTTAAGTCTATCTTTAAATGAATTGATAAAGTTTTAATTTAATTTATTTAAATTATTTAATGAGGTAGATTAATCTCTCCATCTAAATTGATGGCTTTAATTTTAAAAAATAGAAATTGCATTAGATATTAGTTGATATGATGTAATTTGATTAAAATGAAATTCCGAATTATAGAGGAAAAAAAAGCAGTTAAATGTTTTTAAATGGGTAGGTGCAAATGTAGATATATGAAATCATTAAAAGTTTAAAATAAAAATAATAATTAAAAGTAATATTAACATAATTGGATGAGAGAAAAATGAGTTATTCCTAAAGTCAATATTAAATATAAAGTTGTAAATATGAATAACCATGATAATGATGAACTTTTTTATTACTTTAAAAATTGTGATTTTTAAAATCTCAAACTAGTCTTAAAAAAAACTCTTTTCCATTCTTTTAGCTCGGAGGATCTTTAGTTTCGAAATCTATAAAATTTACTTTATCGATTAAAAAATTGAAATGCTAAAATTCAAGTCAATGGGTGATGTTGAATTTTTTAACACAATTTTCACATGACTTATTTTTAGGATGTTTCAAAGATCCTTTTAGACATCTAAATATTATTTATAAAAAAAATAAGAGACCTTAACAAACATTAATAGGACACACAATAAAAATAAATAAGAGGAAATATACGGAAGCAGTAAAAAAGTGATATTCAGCCTAATAATTAAATTTAATATCATCAACTTGACCATTGACCATCGACTCCATACAAGTAAATTGTAGAGAGTATTTTATTATAGTACAATAACTTTTTATATAAAAAAATTAAACACATTAAATATTTTATTCCCATTAAAAATTAATTTTAATATTTACCAAGATTAAATACTTGTATAAATACCAACCGTGTAGATCGTTAACACAGTAGAGAGGGAATATATGAATTTTTACTGTTCGACAAGGTCAATAGACTACACGTGATAAAAGGAATGAGAAAATTTAATTCAATGAATTAAAGAGAAGGAAAAATGGCCCGGTAAATAAACATCACATCGTAATTTTAAACATTTTTTTTTTAAAAAAAGGGAATTAATTTTGATATAATTTAAATAATTCTTATTAAAAACTATCAATATATGACAAATATGATCTTCCAAAATTTTAATAATCATAAAATTGACAAAAAAAATTAAATATTACGTAATTGATAATTTGATGAGTGAAAATACCAGTTTCCTTAAATATTGATCCGGAATGTTAAAAAAACAAGTTACGCTCCAAAATACAATTATATTTCAATTGTTTAAAATGTTGTTTTAAAAAGTATAAAAAAGAACAAAGATACGGAATCTAGCAAGAGGTTGGGGACCTACGAGCCTACAACATTAATTCTGTTGGAAATTCATTAAATTGCCTACCAAAAGAAATATCTCTGCAACAGGAGTAAATAATAAAAATGATAATTTATTATTAAAGGATGCATTGGCATGAATGAAGAGTTACAAGTTACCAACTCTTTTCAAATGCGTATGTAGAGCAATAGTGATCACAATCACATAGATTAAACCAGCATTAAACCTAAATTCAACTCCTAAAATTCAAGTTTATAACCATAATAATTTCAGCAGAGTACAATTACTATTCCTAAATGTTTTGCATCTACTTACTTGTCCTTGGAAGATTATTAAAACGTATTGATTAGTCACAAGTACACACTGGCCTCTTTGAATCATGTGATCCACATGGCACACTTCCCATCAGGAGCACACACCGGCCCATGAGGGAGAAGATGAGAGTGCTCAGCAAAGAGAACAGCTTGATGGCGATGCAATCATGAGCAAGTTAAAAATTCTGATAGATGGGACACTTGTTGCTCAACGGCTGAAATTATCACATGGGGCTTCCAAATCAATTTATTCTGGTAATGATAATTCCACATTTGTTGCTGCTGAGTGGAGTCAGTGAGGCCCAAGCTATCTACCACTGCTTTCTTCTGCCAAAGCAGCATTAATAGAAATAAATTAATTTCACCAAGATATGCTGTCAAATTTATTACCTTAACTCCAGCATGAACCAGGACCCAGAGCTCCATCACTCCACAAAGTTGGTGTTATATGCCATAAGCAAAAGAAGAGCATAAATATCAAAGCATTCATGATGACTAAAGCCTGAGATAGATGTGAATATCAAAGCATAAATATCAGATGGATGAAGTAGATTAGGTAAAATCCATGCCCACACTTTCATATACATACACCTTGACAACTTCCTTGGTAATAGACAAGCAAAACAGCCAATGAGAAAACTAAAAAGCATAATGCTCAAAAGCCAATGTTCTCTAGAACTGGAGATATATGCTGTCAAATTTAAGAGTGCTAAACTCTATTCTTCCATATTAGAGAGCATCATGGTCATCCTCTGTTACGAAGAACTAAATAGATCAAATGCCACTAGAATTAAACTTCCACCCTCCACATGATGTTTCATCAGAGTGACCTCTCTAGGGCAGCAACCTTAGTCCAACCAAGTACCAACCATTATGTTTTTTCCCCTCATCTCCTTGGGGCAGATCGCAAGCTTCACTAAGACCCAAACTTATTATCAGCTGGAGGTATGAAACAATCCACAGAAAGCCCAGGGACATTAAAGGCCGCCTCATCAACAGTCCAAGCCTCCTCTATTCTGGTTTTGGTGTGACTCAAGGCTACTTCCCCAAACTGGAAAAGGGTGATGACTGAATGACCAGAGTGAGCAATCATAATCCCCTCAACTGGCCGGTAATCATTGATGGAGGAGTTGATTGAAGTTTCCCAATACACAGAATCGCCACCAATATTTGCATGGATTCGAGTGAGACGTGAATCCTCCATATGGATGAGAAGCCCAGATCTCTGACTGAAGTAACCAAATAAGACATGTCTAATAACTTCAACATGTCCTTCACTCTTTACCTTGAGAATTTGTGGATCTGCACATAGCTTGAGGATGAAGCAATCTTCCCCATTAACATTCTTCTCCCCAATGCATGGCGCATTGGTGAACATGGTTGCTGTGGTCAATGGATCAAGACCCTAATGCATACAAAAACTGAACCATCTGAATTAAGCTACCACAAAACGTGGTGCAAATAAAAAAAAAATTCAAATTTAATAACCATCTGATCTAACAGAATCATGCTCCATGAATTGGTTCTATACCTGAAGAGCTCGACGTAGTGGTCGAACAGGGCCCTTGGCTGCATGGGCACCGACCCATGGCGAGTGGTGCCAAACGAGTTTGCCATTGCAACCGGCATGAATCTTACTGCCGCTGACAGAGAGCTCCATGTACCACATTTCAGGCACCATCTGCCATAGCACAAAGCCACCAGATACAGCATCTCTAGAAGAATTCCTATACCTGATGACTCGGGTAGCTGTCTCTAACTCAGTTGCTACCATCCTCACCTTCCCCATCACATAAGAATTCTTGATCGAGCTCAACAACTTGAAACCTCCTGATGCAGCTGTGTACTGCTGCAATATGTACTGTGCCGAAGAGGTTTCCTAGGGCATCAAAAGAATGAGTCATTCGCATGGCAAGGAAAAGCGGAGTCATCTTTGTCTCAATCACTAGGAAGTATGAATTTATGGCGACATGAGTACAACAGAGACACCCTTGTTGATATGCACATGCATTTCATAGGAATATGTCAGGGATTTCGTCAAACACAAAAGCAAACATTCAACGGAGAGGATCCTCACAATTGGGGTATCCTTGATGCCAAGGTGAGGAGGCATCTCGGCGTAGGAAACATGGACGGGGCCGAGAGGCGACGCAATGACTCCGAGCATGAGCAGTAGATCCGACCGGCGGCCGGAGCCGGATCCAGAAGGTGGCCATGGCAGTCGGACCCACGCCCACTGCCCCCACCCACATTCCTTCCGCGCGCTGTCCCACTCCGCCTCCTCCCCGGTATCCGGCCCCTCCATCAGCGGCGCCAGGCCGCCCAACCTCAGAAGCGCCGGATCCTCCACGGCCCCGAGACGTTTCCACCGCCGCGAGAGGAGGAGGAGGTGCTCCGCCATCGGAGGAAGTGGCCGCCGAGAGAGATCCGACGACACGCACCTCCACGCCTTCGCCAACTCCTCCCTCATCGCCGTGAAGAATCCTTGCTTCTTTTCCATCTACGAGGACTCCACTGTAATTAGTTAAAATTTTGCGGGGGGAATTAATAAAATCAGAGGAAGAAGAAGAAGAAGAAGCGGCGGCGGCGAAAGAGCGGCTACAACTCGCATCGTTGGGAATAAATACATAAAGACAAAATTTTAAAAGGTTTTTTGAAATTTAAATATTTATTTTATTTATATATTCAAAAAATATATATCTCAATGGAGGAATTTGTCACGTGACAAAATTTCAAATATTCAAAAATCTGTATTTTTTTCTTCTAATTTTTATTTTGTTTTGCAGGAATTTACCATGTGACTAAATTATTAATTTAGTCCTTGGAATTTGGTGAAAAAAAAATCTTTTTAAGGTACCATAAGTTTCCCTTTACTTTGGCATTGGCAGGGGCCTCTGGATAATTTATTGCTCATGTTTGGATCGTATAATAATAATAATTCTCGGCATTTAAAAATAAAAATTAATTTAGGAAATAAAGAATGGGGACCAGCTCTATGCTGTGCAACGTAGCGTACGTTACGTTATAAAAGCCATTCAAATTTGTCGCATTAGATGGCATTCTCGTGCTATTCTGTCCGTACATGTGTATAAATTAATTAATTAATTGAAGATATATTGTCTATTTTATAAATATAATATAATACTATATATAATATAATAATAATAGAATAAAGTCGGTCATGCTGACATCGTGATTACCTAAAAAATAATAGATAAAAAAGCAAGTGAAGTTGAAAATTTTATCTGAGCCAAAAAAAAAAAAAACTTTAGTTATTTACAAAATAATGATGAAAAAGTCAAATATGGATCTTTATTTAGTTTTCTAAAATAATCAACTCAATATTCACTGCAAGTTGCCATCCAAACGTAGGATCGAAGAAGTACAAGAGGGAGACGGAGTGGTGAATAACGTATTTCATTTGTCATATTTTTTGAAAAATAATATTAACATATTTTTTTTATTTGGTTCACAATCTAGTGATCACTACTCTTATAACGTCAGTAATTATTGATCACTTTCGATAAATAATCTACTATCAATTTATAATTTATAAAAGATTAGGAGCGGTAACAAATTTACCGTCCTTGTAAAATACGTACGAAAAAGACGAATACAATAATAAAATCATATTGACACGAAAACAAGACCCAAAGTTTTGGAGCAACGTTTCGACATCATAATGACGTTTCTAAAGTGTGCATCACTTGAAAGAAGCTTATGAAATTGTTGTTTATTTGCTTTGGTCGAATACTGTTAGTACAATTTTGATCAAAGTTGATCAGTTTGATTAAGTTTAAGTTGGTTCAAGTTTGAGTCTTGATTCTTGAGTTTTGATGTTTGACAATGCATGAAGATTGCAGTTGCAATTGTCTATGCGGGGAGATTATTAGTGCAATTCTTCTCTGATCAAGGTTTGACTAGTTTGATGAGAAGAAGAGTCAAGTAGATCAAGGTTGACCGGATACTTGATTGAAAAAGTTTTAACTGAAAGTTAGGTAAGAGCAAGTCCAACTGGAAGGTTGACGGAAGAAGAAAATCCAAATGAGTCAATGTTGACTCGACATTTAGTGTGGAAAGTCCTGGTGAATGAAGTCATGTGAAAAATCCTAGTGAGTGAAGCTAGGTAGAAGAAAAATCCTAGTGAGTGAAGCTAAGTGAAAAACCTTAGTGAGTAAAGCTAGGCAGAAGAAAAAAACCTAGTAAGTGAAGTCAGGTGAAAAAACCCTAGTGAGTGAAACTAGGCAGAAAAAAAAATCCTGATGAGTGAAGCCAAGTGAAAGTCCTAGTGAGTGAAACTAGGCAGTGAGAAGTCCTGGTGAATGAAGTCAGACATGCATGTGGAAATCCAGGTGGGTCAAGGTTGACCGAACACTTGGTGATTGGAAGTCCAAGTAGGTTAATGGATTTACTAGATACTTGGCATAAGGAGAAAAGTCTAAATGAGTCAAAGGATTGACCAAACACTTGGTGAAGAAGTCTCAGCACGTCAACATTGACCGGATGCTAGGCATTCTGAAATCCCAATAGGTCATGGTTGGTTGGATGGTGGGCGAGGAACCCGAGACTTAGTTTTGGAAGTTAGATTTCAGTAATCGATTAGGATAATCGATTACACCGTGTGTTAAGCGATTAAGCATTTTCCTTAATCGCTTAAGGAACTTTCTATTTGAAACAGAAAGGGTTATAATCAATTAGGATAATCGATTACGATATTCTTAATTGATTATGACAAACGATTAAGGTGTTTGTCGCGAGAAACAAAAAGGACTGTAATCGATTACGACTTTCTTAAGCGATTAGAGTGATCGCTTAAGCTGATTTTCACAAAGACATAAAATGGTTGGTAAGCGATCTGTTGGATCGCGGCGACCGACTAGAAGGGGGGTTGAATAGCCTGAAAATAAAAAAGCACAACCCTTTCTCAGACTTTCTTAAAATAACACTTGCATAAATTAGCTAAATAGAAAATAACAAAAGGAAGATACACCGGATTTGACTTGGATACAACCGGGAAGGTTGTTAATCCAAGGAAGATGATCGCACTAAAAACTCTTTCAGGCGGAGAAGCCTCTTACAACGATGAAGCGTAGAATAAAGAAGTTAACTAGAAATTGAGCGTACAAGTGGTGGAAGTGAATTGCTTGAGTTGTTGAGATGATTTGAAGCTTTTGGACCAAGACTGTATTTATAGCCTTGGTCGGGGCGCCTCAAAGGGTTCCGGGTGCCCTGGGGGGGATAAAACTTTATCCCCCAATATTCAGATCGTGTTTGACGCGATCTAGTTAAAAAGTCAACTCCGTGCGCCCGGAAGGGTTCCGGGCGCCCCGAAGGGAAAGTCAACCCTGTTGACTTTTTCCAGCCCAGGTCTTCTGCTCCGGCTCCGTTTGCCTCAGACCGAGTCTTCCGCTCGCTTGGGTGATCTCTGCCATCCGGAATAGGGCTCACCCGAATCCAACTTCTGGTCTTCTCGAGCAGGCTTCCGCTCCATCTTCTCGTCCCTCGGAATCGCCGCGTGTTTCCTTCTCGTTTGCCAGCGTACTCATTCGCAGTCTTCGTCCCTCGGTCTCACCCCGTGCCGATCTTCTCGTTAGCTGCGTCTCTTGCTCCTCGAGCAGTCTTCCGCTCCGGCTTCTCGTCCTTCGGAACCACCGCATGTTTCCTTCTCGTCCGTTGGTGTACTCTTCCGCAACACCTCGTCCCTCGGACGCACCGCGTGCCATACTTCTCGCTAGCTGCGTCTTCCGCTCGACTACATGTGCTCCTAAGCTCTTGTACACTTAGACACAAGGTTAAAAACACACAGGACCTAATTTAACTTGTTGATCACACCAAAACAACATTGGGGTTCCAACAATCTCCCCATTTTTGATGTGAGCAACTCAAGTTAAGCTAGGGAAAATAGACATAAAAAATAAACTAACTAAATTTACAATTAAGTGCAAAAAGATAGAAAAATTTAATCTACCTCTCCCTAGACTTATACTTTTCCTTCTTCCCCTTTGATCACATAAAAAATGGGGTTCCAAAAACAATCTAAGGGTTAAAAAATTTCTAACTTTCTTAACAAAAATTCTAAGTTAGAGAATTTGCAATAATTTTCAGCAAAAATAAAATCTAAGTTAAATAATTTCTAAGTAAAACTTTTTAGGTAAGAAAAGTTTCTAAGAAAAAATTTCTAAGCAAAGCTTTAAGTAAGATAATTTTTAAAAAAAAATTCTGACTTAAGAAATTTTGTAAAAATTTTTGAAAATTTTTCTAAGTAAAGATTTTAAGCAGAAATTTCAGAAAAACTTTTAACTTTTATGTAAAAGTTTTATGAAAAAAAAATTCTAAGTAAAAAAAATTGAGAATTTTAAAAAATATTTAAAAAGTTTTTTAAAGCATTATTAAATTTCCAACTTAATGGTTTTATCAGAAAGTTAATTAAACAATTTATTTCAATATTTTGGCTTCCAGGTCGTGGCGAGGCACTAGGCCTTCTTGGTTATTGAAGCAACAACCACTTCCTTAGACAAAGACTCATAAAGATATTTTAATATCTAATTTTTTCGCTAAAGCTCTAAATCTAATTAATTCAAGTTCAAGTCAGACAGGACTTTGAAACCCAATATAGGTTCCAGCCTACTGGATTGACTAAAAATTTCTTAGCGATATATTTCTTTGAAATATTTCTAATCTGCCCCTTATGATATCGAAAATACCAATTTAAATTATTAAATCTTCTAAAATTTGTATTAGATGAACATGCATGGTTTTTCAAGTTATCTACTTGAATTTTCATATTTTCATTTTCTGATTTCAATTTTTCATTTTCTAATTTTGATTTGTCTAAATCTTCTAGAGGGCAAGATTTAGCTAGTATTACTTTTAAACTTTTATTTTCTTTTTCTAATTTGCAGCAATCTTTTGTTAATAATTTAACAAATTTAAAGAGTTTATCGGGAGGAAGAGATCGTACCTGACTTACCTTATCGATCTCGTTGTCCGTGTCTCCCCCTGAAGTGCTGCTTTCTTCCAACGTAGCTCCCCCTTCATCCATGCTCTCGATGCTCATTTCGGAAGAGCTTAAATCATAGTCGTCGTCTTGATGACTCGCCATTAATGCAAGCCCGGAGAACGCCTCGACTTTCGTTTCGGACGACGTATCGTCCCACGTCGCCTTTAGGGCCTTGCGCTTTTGGACAGGCTTCTTACCTTTATCATTGTCCTTGTTCTTTAGCTTGGGGCAGTTGTCCTTGATGTGCCCTTCTTCGTCGCAGTGGTAGCAGTGGATGGTCCTTTCCTTTTTCCCCTGCGAATGGTTAGATTTCCTATATTTACAAAGATTCTTAAATCGTCTTACCATCATTACCATTTCCTCGTCGTCGAGAGAAGACTCCGACTCAGGTTCGTCTCTCGATGCTTTGAGGGCGACGCTGTTCTTGGGCTCCTTCGTACCTACACATTTTGATTCGTGTACTTCAAATGTAGAAAAGAATTCTTCTAATGAAATGGTTTCTAAGTCTTTTGAAATATAAAAGGCATCTACTAGTGACGCCCATTTTGAATTTCTCAAAAAAGAATTTAACGCGTACCTTAGCGAATCTCGATTACTTACCGTCTCTCCGAGATTCGAAAGTCCGGTGATGATTTCCTTTATCCTTGAGTGCAGATGCGCAACTGTCTCGTCTTCCACAAGTCGCAGGCTGGTTAGCTGGTTGCGGAGTAGATCTCGTTTTGCAAGCTTTGCTTTAGACATTCCTTCATGCAGCTCAAGGAACTTCTCCCAAAGTTCCTTCGCAGAGTCGTAGTTGCCGATCCGGTTGACTTCTTGTGGCGGAAGAACGGTTAGTAGATGATAGTCAGCTTTGCCGTTTGCCACGTAGTCGGCCTGCTCCTTTTTCGTCCAATGGTGTTTCTCCTTACCTTCCGGTGCTGTAAAACCGAATTCCATAATTAACATTAAATCGAAATCAATTTTAAAGAATACCTGCATTCACTTTTTCCAGCTAGCGAATTCCCCTTCGAACTTCAGTAGGTAGATGCTTGGTTCGGTCGTTATCTTTGCTTCGAATGGTGATTAGTCCTTCTGAAGAGCCTTGACTCTGATACCACTTGTTGGATCGCGGTGGCCGACTAGAAGGGGGGTTGAATAGTCTGAAAATAAAAAAGCACAACTGTAACACCCCACCTTCTACTGACTAGGCTGTAAGGTCGGGGGTTACATTATGCTAAACTATTCTGGGGCTATCACTGAATATTAAGGTGCGTAAAAGCTAAACTAATTAAAACTCTCTGCTATTTGCTGTAAAATCTGGAATCTAAACTTTCCATGTTATATCATACCATAGAACACTATTCTAAGCTATTTAATACTTGTTTCTATGAATTTCAACATGATTTGGAAGTTTCTAAGTACCCCCAACGTTCCATATGGTCAAGGAGCTGAAATCAGATGTTCCCAGCCGAAATCAGACTTCCCCAATCGATTGGGTCGGGACTCAATCGATTGAAACATATCAATCGATCCACTGATCGATTCAACGTGCTTCTGTGCACGGAAATCCCGTCTGAATCGATCGGCTGATCGATCCAGTCTAGCCAATCGATCAGTTGATCGATCCAGCAGCTCTCTATTCGTAGAAATGAGCTCCCCAATTGATCGGCTGATCGATCCATGGCCAATCGATTCAACAGCTCTCTGTACGCAGAAGTCGCGTCTCAATCGATCGGCTGATCGATCGAGGACTCCTCAATCGATTAGCTGATCGATTCAGCAACTCTTTGTACGCGGGGAATTTCTTTCTAATCGATCGGTTGATCGATTGAGGACTCCTCAATCGATTGGGTTTCTGATTTCACAGAAACTCCACACAATTTCGTACCGAACTCACATAAATCAACTAAAAGCATGAAACAACACTACTAGGCATGTTATTACTCATAGTTTGCTATCTAATATCAAGACAACTAGTAATCTAAGCATAACATAGTGCATACTTTCACAATTCATGACACTTAAACATCCTAAAAGTGTGCAGAGTAGTAACAAAATCAGAAATACTAAGTTTTTAGATTGGCTAGTTCCCAAGAGTCTTTATTCCAAGTTCCTTCTCACACACATCTTGTCGTATTGCCCTCCAGCCTCCGCTAATCCATCTTCCCTTTACCCTTATCTGCAGTATAAGGAAAAAGAAACTATAAGCTTGGGAGCTTAGTAAGAACCATCTACCTCGCAAAAACATGCATTCGATGAAATCATGCTCTCAAAAGATGCTAGTTAGAATGCATGCTGATAATCGTGCTGAAAATACTAAAATATGGCATACAGATATGTAAGTCATGGCAATTAAATATGGTTCATAGAACTAACTTGTTTTGTCAATGAGAAAAGCTAAACTGATACATAAGCTGGGCTAAACTGATGTTAGACTAAGATTAAATCTGAACTGCATTCACATAACTGAATTGTGAAGTTTTGAAAACTATTTTTCATAATAGGTAAAAATAATAAACATGCTACTGATGGGCCCGACAACTGTACTTGCTATGCGCGCATCCTTAACTATACCCGAGGTAGCTAGTCCCGAATCTAGCAGGGTTTACTAGGTTATCTAAACCTAGGACGACTATGGGAGCCCAACCCAAGGACAACTAAGAGTCCAGTATAGTGCCACTGATAAAGTAAAATACTGATTCATAATTTAATTTATCTTATCTTGCTCTTACTAGGTTATTTGAACCTAGAGCTAGGTTATCTGAACCTAGAGGTGACTATGGGAGCCCACCCATTGGACCGTAGTCCCATATAAACTGAAGCAAGACTAAACATGCTATTTAAAATGCTTCTATGACATTTAACTGAGCTATTAAAATGCCTACTGTAGCATTTAACTGTACTAGTCATTTTATCGAGCACTTGGTGTGCTCTAACTCTCCTCGAAATAATAATCATGCATATGGCTGAACTAAAAGCATAAAAATGCACGATTAACTACTTATACTGTAGGTGAGGGGTTACTTACTTCCTGCGCTAGGTTTCTTACAATTCTGATCGCTAGGTTTCTGGAGAAGAACATCTCTTCGGCGATCTTCTTACGTCTACGCGTTCTTCTCGAGGAGAGGAGCGTCCTCGTATCGGAGACATCGCCGGAAGGTGCTCCTACGACCCTAGGGATGGAACCCTAGGTTTTCTTGGGCTTGGTGTGCCGAGAGGGTGAGGAAGAGGGAGGGGCGGCGGTGAGGGTTTGAGGGAGAGTTGTCGTTCAAGAATAATAAACTCCCATTTAAATTCCTTATTTATATTAAGGGATCAATACAATCCAACTTGATCATAAATATAATTCCTCTCCTCTTCTTTTAGCACACCCCTGTTGGGGCCACCTGGTTACTAAAGTCTTGTATAAATTGTAGGGTCTAATAGGTCGCGGGTTCAATTTCCGCTTAGGCTATTTTATGTTTTTATTTAATTTTGCTACTTCTGCTACTCCAAAAATTCCATAAAAATATTCTAAAATTCCAGAAAATAATAGAATATTTCTAAAATTTATTTGAAAAATTTTCGGGAGTTACAACAACCCTTTCTCAAACTTTCTTAAAATAACACTTGCATAAATTAGTTAAATAGAAAATAACAAAAGGAAGAGACATCGGATTTGACTTAGTTACAACCGGGAAGGCTGTTAATCCAAGGAAGATGATCGAATTAAAAACTCCTTCAGGCGGAGAAGCCTCTTACAATGATGAAGCGCAGAATAAAGAAGCTAATTAGAAATTGAGCATACAAGTGTTGGAAGTGAATTGCTTGAGTTGTTGAGATGATTTGAAGCTTCTGGACCAAGGTTGTATTTATAGCCTTGGTCGGGGTGCCCTGGGGGGATAAAATTTTATCCCTCAACGTTCAGATCGTGTTTTGACGTGATCTGGTCAAAAAGTCAACTTCGGCCGCCCGGAAGGGTTCCGGGCGCCCCGGACTATTCAGGGCCCTTCCGGGCCTTCCGGACGCCCCGGAGGGAAAAGTTAACCCCATTGACTTTTTCCAGCCTGGGTCTTCCGCTCTAGCTCCATTTGCCTCAGACCGAGTCTTTCGCTCGCTTGGGTGATCTCTACCATCCGGAATAGGGCTCACCCGAACCCAACTTCCGATCTTCTCGAACAGGCTTCCGCTCTGGCTTCTCGTCCCTCAGAATCGCCGCGTGTTTTCTTCTCGTTCTCCAGTGTACTCATCCGCATTCTTCATCCCTCGGTCGCACCCCGTGCCGACCTTCTCGCTAACTGTGTCTCTTGCTCCTCGAGCAATCTTCCGCTTTGGCTTCTTGTCCCTCGGAACCACTGCACGCTTCCTTCTCGTCCGCTGATGTACTCTTCCCCAGCGCCTCATCCCTCGGGCGCACCGCGTGTCGTCCTTCTCGCTAGCTGCGTCTTCCGCTCGACTACTTGTGCTCCTAAGCTCCTGTATACTTAGACACAAGGTTAAAAATACACAGGACCTAACTTAACTTGTTGATCACACCAAAACAACCTTGAGGTTCTAACATGATCAAGTAGGGAGGTTTAATCGCTTACAGGCCCTTCTCGAGCAAACAGAAGTATGGCTAATTGATTAGGCTAGTCGATTACGCATGATCAATCAATTAGGGCAATTGATTACGCTTGAAAAACTAACCGTTGTATAAATAGAAAAGGCGTTCGCGTGCACTATTCTCAGCACTACTCTCTGATCTTCTTCACCAAGCTCACGCAGACATCACCGCCGATTCTTGAGGCTCTTTGGAGACAAGTGTTGCTACACTTCCAAAGTCAAGAGGCGTTGCTAAACAAGAAGAAGAAGCAAGCTAGGATTTCATGTTGTAAATCTTGTAAGATTTATTATTGTATTAGCCTTTTTTGTTTTTCTTCTTGTATTTTTGTATTGAGAGCTTGTACGAGGCTTCTCTACCTCTGGATTGTTTTCGAGAAGGAGTGTTTCATAGTGGAGATTGTTCATGAGGGTCGGATCCTTGGATTAGTCATCTCTTCTTGAGGTGGATACTAAGTAAATCCATCTTGTTAGCATTGGGAAGCTTTGCGTCGAGTTTATCCGCTGCACATCATCATCGACAAAGTGAGAGAAGCTATTCACCCCTCTCTAGATCCAAAGTGTTCCAACAAATACAACTTATATAAGGCATCCGAGACGCCTCAGATCAACCCAGGATGCCTCCAATGAAGCTTATTCAATCCAATGCAATATTGTGTTATCAACTTGATAATGTTTCTGATCTAGGATGCTTTGGATGTTCTGTGGCACTTCCAAGCATCCCGGGGCGCCTCCAAGCCTCTCGAGGTGTCTCCTGTAGGATCGAGGTACATGAGAGGGAGGATGAATCATGTGTATTTTTAAAATATTTTTATTCTTAGAAACTTGAGAGTGAAAAGTGCACAACAGAAAAACAGAAACAATTAAGAACAAGATGATTACTTGGTTCGGAGCCTTTGGCGACTCCTACTCCAAGACCCATGATTCCTCGGGCCGTATGATAGAAAATCCACTAAATTCTCTTCCGGAACCGCCGAAAGAGTAATCCGAATTCAAATAATAGGAGGAAGTGTAACAATCCTACACTTCCTCTATTCAATAATAAATAAATGATAATGACAATTTAAATTAAGATATACCAACTCATAGTAAATGGAAGTTAAAGCTTGGAGTTAGTGTCATAGCATCGTAGTAGAGCAATAGTAGGAGGACGACGCAACAGAATGATCGAGGAAGCTTGTATATGCGTTGTGTCTTGAAAGCTGACCGAATCCCTCATATATATATAGGGCATTAGAGGTGCCTCCAATGACCCAGGGCATCTCTAATAGGCCTTATCCGTTGAAAAAGAGATAAAACTTTGATCTGGGGCGCCTCTCATCCATTCGAGGTGCCTCCACGCCTCCAACCAATCCAAAGCGCCTCCAATCTATTCGAGGCACCTCCAATATGCTGGTTTGACATAGCAACCATCCGGAGGCCATATCTTCTGACTCCAGACTCGAAATTAGGCTTTATCAGTTGCCACACGTACAAAATTTGAAGATCTATGTTTGTCTCTATAATACAGAGTTAGAAAACTATATGCATGAATATTTTATATGTATTTATGAGTTAGATCTTGTTTTCCTAAATCCAGGATCTAGTCTTGGTCTTAACCTAGATTTTTAAAATGAATCGAAGTTGGACCAACACCTATAGTCCCACTAAGACTTGTCCTCACTAGATTGTTGGTTGCTACTCGGAAAACCTAGAGGTTCCACTGTATAAAAATTTTATACAAAGGTCTGAACCTTTTTCCTAGCTACCATATGTTCTTTTAAATTAAATTTTGGATCGCCTGCGGAACTTAACACGTTTGATCCAAAACTTAATCTATTTGTTCTTTTAGGTTTTAACTTGGATCTCCTGCGGAACTTAACACGTTCGACCCAAGTCTCCTTAAGTTATTAATTCCATTAAATACTAATTTCCATAAAAGGTTCCCAGTACTGACGTGGCGAGGCACATGGCCTTCTTGGATATGGGAGCAACCACCACCGACTAGACAAAACCTTTAATAGAAAGCTAATATTTAATTTCCTAAAATAACTTTAGGTTAACCAAAGAGAACAATCAAATCACAAGGAAAAGAAAGAAAACAAAAGAACACAACATCGAAAAACATATTCGAAATACTAGATCATAAGCCTCTTGTATTTGGTATTATTTCCACAAATAACTAGCATGATGCGGAAATAAAAATTACTAATTATACCTTGTAGAAAAGCCTCTTGATCTTCTACGTATTCCTCTTCTAATCTCGGACGTTGTGTGGGCAACGATCTACCAAGATGAGAAACCACCAACCACCTTCTTCTCCTCCAAGCAAGGTTCGGCCCAAAGGAAGAACTTTACCAAAGAAGAAAATCAAAATACTAACCAAGCTCCAAGAGATGCTAACTTTCTCTTCTTCTTCTTCTTCTCCAAGTAGTATCCGCCACCACAAGAACTCCAAGAGAGATGAAGTATTCGGCCACCACAAGAGGAAGAGAGGAAGAGGGTAATGGCCGCCACAACACCAAGGAAAAAGGGAGAGAAAACAATAGAGGTTGTGTCTCATGAAGGCACCCTCACCCCTTCTTTTATATTCCTTGGTTTAGGCAAATTAGGAAATTTAATTACAATAAAATTTCCTCAATTTCCTTGACATGATTTAATTTAGAAAAATAAAATAAATTTTCCAAATCAATCTTCAATGGCTGGCCACATCATTGGAGAAATTGGACAAGTTTTAATCAACAATTAAAACTTCCTAATTTGTTTCCGGAAATTTTAAAAAATAAAATTTCTCTTTAAAATCTCTTCATGGTTAATAAAAGGAAATATCTATAATTTTAATTTTATTAACATGTGAATAATTTTAAAGAGAAAATAAAACATCTCTCCAATCTACAAATAAGGAAAGAGATCTAATCTCTTTCTTTAATCTTTTGTAAATCTTTTACAAGAGAGATATTTTAATTCTAATTCTCTTTAAATTATATCTTCCACATTATAATAAAAATTAAAATTAAATTTCTTTTTTAATTTATTTTGGCCGGCCCTACTAGCTTGGGTTCAAGCTAGGGTCGGCCACCCAATAATATACCTAGGCCGGTTCCCAAGCTAGCTTGGCCGGCCCCTATTGGGTGGGTATAGAAGGTGGGTATATGTGGGTATAGAACTCTATAAATAAGAGGCTACGATAGGGACCGAGAGGAGGAATTGGTTTTGGTCTCCCGATAAAATTAAGCATCCCGTGTTCGCCCCGAACACACAACTTAATTTTATCAATGATAATTCATTCCACTAGAGAACTATCATTGAACTACCGCACCAATCCCAAATTACATTTTTGGGCTCCTTCTTATTATGAGTGTGTTAGTCTCCCTGTGTTTAAGATATCGAATGTCCACTAATTAAGTGAGTTACTGACAACTCATTTAATTAATATCTAAGTCCAAGATTAGTACCACTCAACCTTATTGTCATGTCGGACTAAGTCCACCTGCAGGGTTTAACATGACAATCTTTATGAGCTCCTCTTGAGGACATTATCAACCTAGTATTTCTAGGACACAGTTTCCTTCTATAATCAACAACACACATTATAAGTGATACCATTTCCCAACTTATCGGGTTTATTGATTCAACGAACTAAATCTCACCCATTGATAAATTAAAGAAATAAATATCAAATATATGTGCTTGTTATTATATTAGGATTAAGAGCACACACTTCCATAATAACTGAGGTCTTTGTTCCTTTATAAAGTCAGTATAAAAGAAACGACCTCAAATGGTCCTACTCAATACACTCTGAGTGTACTAGTGTAATTATATAGTCAAGATAAACTAATACCTAATTACACTACGACCTTCTAATGGTTTGTTCCTTTTCCATTTTGGTCGTGAGCTACTGTTTATAATTTATAAGGACCGATAACATCATCTTCTAGATGTGACACCACATACTATGTTATCTACAATATAAATTAAATGAACAACTACAAACAAATGTAGACAATTAGACCAAATGTGATTCTTTATTCATAATAAATGTTTACAAAGCTTAGGCTTAGATACATTCCAACAATCTCCCACTTATACTAATGACTGTTGCCATATCTTCTACCATACATCCGATTCCCATCTCCTCCACATGCCGATCGAAAGCTTTCACCAGAAGGACCTTAGTGAAAGGATCTGCAAGGTTATCTGCTGATGAAATCTTGGCGACGACAACTTCTTCTTGCTTGACGATGTCTCGTATCAGGTGGTACTTGCACTCTATATGTTTACTTACCTTATAGGCTCATGGTTCCTTCGAGTTTGCAACTGCACCGCTATTATCATAATAAATTGTGATGATTTTAGGCAAACCAGGAATCACATCTACGTCCATTAGGAAGTTCCTGAGCCATACAGCTTCTTTGCCTGCCTCAAAGGCTGTCACATACTCAGCTTCTATGGTTGAGTCAGATACACATTTCTGTTTAACACTCCTCCATGCAATGGCTCCACCACCTAATGTAAACACATAGCCTGACGTAGACTTTCTATTGTCCCTATCTGATTGGAAGTCTGAATCCGTGTTACTCACAGGGAGCAAATCGTCGGCTTGGTAAACTAGCATATAATCTCTAGTCCTTCTCGGGTACTTCAATATATGCTTTACAGCAGTCCAATGTCCTTGTCCAGGGTTACTCTGATATATGCTAACAATATCGGGTCTCGTACATAGCATTGCATACATTAGGCTTCCTACAGCCGAAGCATAAGGAACT
Organism: Zingiber officinale; assembly: GCF_018446385.1. Lineage (NCBI taxonomy): Eukaryota > Viridiplantae > Streptophyta > Magnoliopsida > Zingiberales > Zingiberaceae > Zingiber > Zingiber officinale. Next base: position 148,629,260 of record NC_055988.1, read on the forward strand.
GCTTTCATGTCCTCTATCTCTTTTGATGTCTTTGGAGACATCTCTTTAGATAGAGCTACTCCATGTCTAAAAGGTAAGAAACCTTTCTTGGAATCCTGCATGCTAAAACGAGCAAGGATTGTATCTATATATGAAGCTTGGGATAGACACAACATTCTTTTCTTACGATCCCTTATAACTTTGATCCCAAGAATGTGTGCACATTCTCCTAAGTCCTTCATATCAAATTATTTGGACAACCATACCCTTACGTCTGATAATACCTTGACATTGTTGCCAATTAACAAAATATCATCTACGTATAGTACAAGAAATACCACCACGTTTCGTTACACTTCTTATATACACAAGACTCATCCTGACTTTGAATAAATCCATATGATGGATTACTTCATTAAACCGGATGTTCCAAGACTTGAAGCTTGCTTGATCCATAAATGGACCGATTGAGCTTGCACTAAATGCTCTTTGCCTTTTCAATGAACCCTTCGGTTGCTTCATATGGATGTTCTCTTCAAGACTTACATTAAGGAAAGTCGTCTTGACATCCATTTGCCAAATCTCATAATCCATATGATGGATAAGAGTATCCGGATAGACTTAAGCATGCTATTGGTGAAAAGGTCTCCTCATAATCGATTCCCTCTTTTGAGTGTACTCTTGCAACAAGCCTAGCTTTGAAGGTTTCTACCTTCATCCCTCTTTTCCGCTTGTAGATCCACTTGCATCCAACGGCTTTTACACCATCGGTGGTTCTACAAGCTCCCAAACCTTATTAGAGTACATGGACTCTATTTGAATTCATTGCCTTTTGCCAAGACATCTATATCTTGGAGTGCTTCGTATATGATCGGGGATCATGTTTACCAGGGATCAAGTCCAAGACTCTCCCAAAACATGAATCTTCAGTGCCTCACAACCCTCCCACTACGACGAGGCACTATCTGTGGTTGTGTATCATGTGTGACACGTGTTGCAGTCTCTTGTGGTACTTCATCTTGTACTGTTGGTACTGAAGTAGACATGTCCTCTCTAAGTTCTTCTAAAACAACTTTACTACTGGGCTTGTGATCCATTATATAGTCTTCTTCTAAAAACTGGGCATTGGTGCTAACAATGACCTTCTGGTCTTTAGGACTATAAAATAAACCACCTTTCGTTCCTTTGGGATATCCTACAAACACGCGAACTTCTGTACGAGATTCTAACTTATCAGCATCTGGTTTCAGCACATGTGCTGGACTACCCCAAATCCGAATATGTCTTAGACTGGGTTTTCGCCCATTCCACAATTCTATGGGAGTAGAAGAAACTGATTTAGAAGGTACTAAGTTCAGAACGTATACTGCTGTTTCCAGAGCATATCCCCAAAACGAATTTGGTAATTCTGAATAACTCATCATCGATCTAACCATTTCCATAAGAGTCCTATTCCTTCTGCCACACCATTCTTGGGGTGTTCCAGTGCGAACAATTGGGATTGAATCCCTCGATAAGTAATTCCTAAACTCTCTAAGAGGTATTCGCCACCACGATCGTCGTAGTGTCTTGATACTTTACCTAGTCGTTTCTCCACATCGACCTTGTATTCTTTGAACTTATCAAAGCACTCGGACTTGCGCATTAGGTAAATGTATCCATATCTTGAATAATCGTCTATGAAAGAGACAAAATATTCAAAACCTCCTCTTGCCTGGACAGACATAGGACCACACAAATCAGAGTGAACCAACTCTAACACTTCTTTGGCTCTATACCCCTTGGCCTTGAACGGCCTCTTGGTCATTTTACCTTCCAAGCAAGATTCACAAGTTGGAAAATTTTCCAACTCTAATGAACTCAAAAGTCCATCGGCTATAAGCCTCTGAATCCTACTTAAATTAATATGACCAAGTCTTAGATGCCAAAGATATGCTTGGTTCATTTCTGAAGGTTCTTTTCTCTTATTAGAATTAGAAGATGAGTTATAAATTTCCATGTTTTGCTTTGTGGAAGAAATTGGATTTAAAATATACAAATTGCCAACTAATGCACCAGAACAGATAATCACTTTATTTCTTTTAATAACTACATCGTTACTGAAAGAAACTGAATATCCATCTAAAAACAGTTTAGAAACTGAAATTAAATTCTTTCTACAACGGGTACATAAAGACAATTTCTTAAAACCAAATTCTATTTCTACTAAAAGATAAGTAGACGCCTCCCATTGCAACAACCGCCACCTTAGTAGCATTGCCCATGAGACGGTAATTTCTCCTTCAGAACTCCTGCAAGGAATTGCAGACATGATCATGGCTCCCGTATCTACACACCAGGTGCTGGTAGATAACATCGCTAAACATGTTTCAACAACTAGAGTATGAGATATACCTTTGTTTTGGTTCCTACGAGACGATCAGCCTTCCAATGTCACCGCTACGGATGAAGCACTTGCCTTGCTTCTTCATTCCAACTTTAAATCCCGTACACTGAGATTTATTCACTTTCTTTCTTGAACCACTTGTTTCTTCTTCTTCTTTCCTTTCGGTTTAGAAGTAGAACCATTTTCAAGATAGTGAATTTGAGCATTGTGTGAAATAATCCTTCGCTTGAAGTTACATCGAGTTCCGCTAATGAATAAACCCTCTTATTCATATTATAGTTCGGTGCTCAAAACTTCTAGGTAGCGTTTGGAGGATCATATCGATCCGGGTTTCCCATCAATTTCTCCTCCAAGGATCTGTATCTCGCTCGGATAAGCCATCATCTTTAGGATATGATCCCTTACGGAGTACCCTCTTGCATGGTGGCTGTCATTATCTTTCTCATGGCTTCTTGCCTTGAAGCCCTACTCTGATGACCAAAGAGTTCATTGAGATTATATCATAAATCGTTGGTAAATCTTGATGCTGATGTTGCAATACATTTGACATTGAAGCCAAAATGTAACACCGCGCCATCTCATCTGCTTTTACCCATTTTCTATGATATTCAATCTCCTCTTGGGTAGATTCACCAGTAGGTGCATCAGGGCACTGCTCAGTCAGTACATATTTATAGCTTTCAGCAGTAAGAACAATGTCCAGGTTTCTTTTCCAATCTATGTAGTTTGGTCCAGTAAGTCTATTCTGTTGAAGTATGATGGGCAGTGGGTTGAAAGACATCCTAAGAATCACAAATAACTTTTGGTCAGAACTCTAAATTTAGAATAATATTGATTCCTCAAACAATACTATTTTAAATTAACCAACACCTCATAACACCGTGAATTTTGTATGCCACGTTAGTGTGGACGTATACAAATTCAACATTTGTAAAAGGAGGGTTTTAACCCATTAATTTCATTATCTTGTCAACCTAACTTTTTGACAAATAAAATTAATAGTTGGTATCATTTGGTCATACAAATAATAGCAGTGACTCCGTTAGGGAGGATACTATTAGATGTGTCTAAGTGTATACCATTACTTGACACTAAGTCCATTAATAAGATTATGCCCCTTCCGCGGGGAAGATCACACGCCTTAATTAACTTCCTATAGTCATCCAAAATGGAAGTCATTCTAGTGATCCGCAAACAAGCTCATCCGTTATGGAGGAAGGCACTCGAGCCAACGCAAGCTTGTTTGCATCACTTACAAACCAAGAATGGAGACCATGGGATTTATTTAAAATCCTCTCCCACTTAGTTATTTATAAATGAAGAATTTTAACTATGCTAGCCTACTTAAACTTGTAAACTAACATGCACACAATATAAAAGCAATAAATAGAAAATTTAATTTTCAACTATTATGGATTTTATCTCTAATTGTCCTCCGTGTGTTGTCATCCCAAGCTGCCGCCAAATTTGGCCACTGTCGCATCCATCTTGCTCCTAGTTCCGCTGCGCCTCTGGTCCTTAGAAGGTTCCACGCTTTGCAAGATTCGATCCATGACATAAATAGAATTTTACATTTTGATCCTATATTCCATAAAAGGAATGTACATGTATCTAGATCAAAATAAAATCCTAATAAAACTAAATACGACTCCTGCTGTATTTTAATACAATCATGCACACACATATAAATTGCCCTTGACATGTCCAAGGGTCCAATCACACACATAATTAACTAAAAGCCATAATAGTTGGATCCTGCATCCATAAAGTTAGCACATCCTACTATTATCCTGCCTAAATTATGTATGACATGTGCATAATTAAACTAAATACCAAATACACAGAGGCAAAACCCTAGCTCTGATACCAATTGTTGGTTGCTACTCGGAAAACCTAGAGGTTCCACTGTACAAAAATTTTGTACAAAGGTCTGAACCTTTTTCCTAGCTACCATGTGTTCTTTTAAATTAAATTTTGGATCGCCTGCGGAACTTAACACATTTGATCCAAAACTTAATCTATTTGTTCTTTTAGGTTTTAACTTGGATCTCCTGCGGAACTTAACACGTTCGACCCAAGTCTCCTTAAGTTATTAATTTCATTAAATACTAATTTCCATAAAAGGTTCCCAGTACTGACGTGGCGAGGCACATGGCCTTCTTGGATATGGGAGCAACCACCACCGACTAGACAAAACCTTTAATAGAAAGCTAATATTTAATTTCCTAAAATAACTTTAGGTTAACCAAAGAGAACAATCAAATCACAAGGAAAAGAAAGAAAACAAAAGAACACAACATCGAAAAACATATTCGAAATACTAGATCATAAGCCTCTTGTATTTGGTATTATTTCCACAAATAACTAGCATGATGCGGAAATAAAAATTACTAATTATACCTTGTAGAAAAACCTCTTGATCTTCTACCGTATTCCTCTTCTAATCTCGGACGTTGTGTGGGCAACGATCTACCAAGATGAGAAACCACCAACCACCTTCTTCTCCTCCAAGCAAGGTTCGGCCACAAAGGAAGAACTTTACCAAAGAAGAAAATCAAAATACTAACCAAGCTCCAAGAGATGCTAACTTTCTCTCCTTCTTCTTCTTCTTCTCCAAGTAGTATCCGGCCACCACAAGAACTCCAAGAGAGATGAAGTATTCGGCCACCACAAGAGGAAGAGAGGAAGAGGGTAATGGCCGGCCACAACACCAAGGAAAAAGGGAGAGAAAACAATAGAGGTTGTGTCTCATGAAGACACCCTCACCCCTTCTTTTATATTCCTTGGCCTAGGCAAATTAGGAAATTTAATTACAATAAAATTTCCTCAATTTCCTTGACATGATTTAATTTAGAAAAATAAAATAAATTTTCCAAATCAATCTTCAATGGCTGGCCACATCATTGGAGAAATTGGACAAGTTTTAATCAACAATTAAAACTTCCTAATTTGTTTCCGGAAATTTTAAAAAATAAAATTTCTCTTTAAAATCTCTTCATGGTTAATAAAAGGAAATATCTATAATTTTAATTTTATTAACATGTGAATAATTTTAAAGAGAAAATAAAACATCTCTCCAATCTACAAATAAGGAAAGAGATCTAATCTCTTTCTTTAATCTTTTGTAAATCTTTTACAAGAGAGATATTTTAATTCTAATTCTCTTTAAATTATATCTTCCACATTATAATAAAAATTAAAATTAAATTTCTTTTTTAATTTATTTTGGCCGGCCCTACTAGCTTGGGTTCAAGCTAGGGCCGGCCACCCAATAATATACCTAGGCCGGCCCTAGCTTGGTTCCCAAGCTAGCTTGGCCGGCCCCTATTGGGTATAGAAGGTGGGTATAGGTGGGTATAGAACTCTATAAATAAGAGGCTACGATAGGGACCGAGAGGAGGAATTGGTTTTGGTCTCCGATAAAATTAAGCATCCTGTTCGCCCTTAACACACAACTTAATTTTATCAATGATAATTCATTCCACTAGAGAACTATCATTGAACTACGCACCAATCCCAAATTACATTTTGGGCTCCTTCTTATTATGAGTGTGTTAGTCTCCCCGTGTTTAAGATATCGAATGTCCACTAATTAAGTGAGTTACGACAACTCATTTAATTAATATCTAAGTCCAAGATTAGTACCACTCAACCTTATTGTCATGTCGGACTAAGTCCACCTGCAGGGTTTAACATGACAATCTTTATGAGCTCCTCTTGAGGACATTATCAACCTAGTATTTCTAGGACACAGTTTCCTTCTATAATCAACAACACACATTATAAGTGATACCATTTCCCAACTTATCGGGTTTATTGATTCAACGAACTAAATCTCACCCATTGATAAATTAAAGAAATAAATATCAAATATATGTGCTTGTTATTATATTAGGATTAAGAGCACACACTTCCATAATAACTGAGGTCTTTGTTCCTTTATAAAGTCAGTATAAAAGAAACGACCTCAAATGGTCCTACTCAATACACTCTGAGTGTACTAGTGTAATTATATAGTCAAGATAAACTAATACCTAATTACACTACGACCTTCTAATGGTTTGTTCCTTTTCCATTTTGGTCGTGAGCTACTGTTTATAATTTATAAGGTACTGATAACATCATCTTCTGTATGTGACACCACATACTATGTTATCTACAATATAAATTAAATGAACAACTACAAACAAATGTAGACAATTAGACCAAATGTGATTCTTTATTCATAATAAATGTTTACAAAGCTTAGGCTTTCAATATACATTCCAACATAGATCACTCTCCTCCAGTGATTTATCTTACTTACTATGCAGAATCGCTTGACTATCTTTTAATCCACTAGGTTTTCCCGCCAGTTATTAGGTCCGCAGACCCAACTAGACTTTGGTCAGCTGTCAGGTCACGCGGACTCAGTCAAACTTCTTGCAGATATCGGGTCACTCCTTAACCTATCTGAATTTCCCACCAACTATCAGATCCAATAAACCTAGTTAGATTTCTGTCTAGTGTCAGGTTTTCCAGACCCATCAAGTCATACACACTTGGTAAAAAGGTTAGATCATACTACACCTAACTTTAATTTATTTGTCATTCATCAAAACTTAGGTTTGACCATTAGTGGTAACTGCACTAACACCTCCAAGCCTCCTAGGCTCTTCTAATCCACTGGTTTGACATAACAATCTTTCGAAGGCCATAACTTTTGATTCAAGGCTCGGAATTAGGCTTTGTCGGTGGCCACACGTGCAGAATTCGAAGATCTATGTATATCTTTGTAACACAGAGTTAGCACACAAACATAATATGAAAGCAGACATAAAATAGTTTTATAGTTTTGAGATTGTCCAGTCTTGACTTTTAGATTTCTTAAAACTCTAGATCAGATCAACATCTACTGTTCCCTTTAAAGGAATGTGTCCTTGTTGGTGTAGGGAGCACCAGACGATCGAACTTGTGTTTTGATTATGACAAAGGGTTCAATGTTAAGATTACCTGTTGTCTAACAAGTGTGATTGAGATTGCAGGAAAGTTTTAAGTGTTCTTAGGCAAAAAGTCCTAGTGGATTCTAGGCAGGTAGAAAATCCTAAGGAGAGGTAACCCTAGGTCCTAGGGGGAGGTAACCCTAGGTCCTAAGGGGTGATAACCCTAGGTTATGGAAAGTCCTAGTTGCGATTAGACAATGAAGTCTTGGTGAGTTGAGCACTTTAGGTGAAATCCTAGAGTTGGGGACTCTAGGTGAAAATCCTGGTGGTCGCGGACCAGGTGGAAGTCTGGACAGGTCATGAAGCGGACGTTCAACATGAAGACCTGAAATCTTAGACATTGAGCAAAAGTCTAGACGGTTTGGAGAACCGATCTGGCAAAAAGGTATTTTCTCCTGAGAGAAATAGGTGAGGATGCGTTTCCTATTGAGGGAACAGTAGACGTTGGTTCGACCTAGGGGTTTTAGAAAATCTGAAAGTTAGAACAGGACAGTCTGGAGGTTGTCAAATAATTTATTATTCATATTTTATTGTACTAACTTTGTTTTATGAGATATATTTTATTTGTGGACTAATATGCCTTGTAGGAAGGGAGATACACAAGGAAATGCTCTGATGAATACTGTTTGAGGCGCCTTCAGGGCTGTTGAAGGTGCCTTGGCTGCTTTGGCCAAAGGCTTGCACGGAAGAGGCGTGTGTTGGGTTTTTCGGGCCGCGAAAACCATTTTTTCGTGTCGCGGAAACCCCGAAACCCCCAGCCACCGGATCCGTGCGAAGTAAAATAAAACAAAAATTTACGAGTACGAGTTTCTTAGATTTAGTTCTAAACTAGATTTACAAGGAGAAAACCTTTTACCCTTGATGCGTGCCCTTTACGAATCCCGCTCGTCCAAGGAAGTGCCGGATCTCGAGATCGTCAAGCGTACGATCCTCTAGAAGTATCCACACGAATAAATGGGTGGAGAAAAACTAAACAAAGCTATGCTAGCACCCTTGATTAGTCACGGCAAGAGGAGGAGAGGGAGAGCAAGAAGAGAGAGCAAGGAAGAAGATGGAATGAAAATGCCCTTGAATGAAATTCAATCTCATTCAACACCATAAGTGGCCGGCCACAATGGGAATTGAAACCCCCATTCTCATTTAATATGGCCATTAAAGAGATTTGTAACCTCCATGAGGTGGCACACACATGTGCTAAACATGATGATGTGTAACACCATTATTGGCCACTTAATGTCAACTCACAAATGAGGTGGCAAATAGTTAAGTCAAACTTGACTCTTCCTCTTCCTCTCAAGTTAAGTCTGTTAGGACCAAAAGTAGCTAGAGGGGGGGTGAATAGCTCGTCGCGTTCTCTCGGTGCTCGGCGTTGCTTGGCGTTGCTTGTTTCTTCAAGAATATGCAGCGGAAAATACAGAAACAAATGCAACAACGCTAACACGGTTGGTTTACTTGGTATCCACCTCACAAGAGGTGACTAGTCCAAGGATCCACACCACGCACGCACCCTCCACTATGAAAACACTCCTTTTCGGTAACTACCGAGGGCGGAGAAGCCCTACAAGACTCTCAGTACAAGAAGAAAGGAAAGGGAAACAAAATACAAGCGCAAAACTTACAATGAGTACAGAAAACCCTAACCCTAGCTTCTCTTCTTGCCTTTGATCCGCCTCTTGACTTGGAAAGCTTCCAAGATCCTTCAAGAACTGGCGACCTGATCTTTGAGAGCGCTGTGGAGGAGAGTATCTGGAGTGAATCGGTGAAGTTCTTACCGCAGCCATCGACTGCGGCTATAAACGACGCCAACGGCCGGATCCCGATCGATCGAATGTTCCCAATCGATCGGGAGGCTTTGGATCGATCCACGAATCGATCCAGAGCGCCTCTGTGCTCGAAAGCGCTGGATCGATCCACGGATCGATCCGGCGCTTATCGCGCGATCGCCCCAATCGATCCACCGATCGATTGGGACCTGATCGATCCACGGATCGATCCGAGCTTCGCTGGATCGATCCATCGATCGATTGGAGCCCTGATCGATCCATCGATCGATCCAAAGACTTGGTTTTGTCCAAAACCAAGTCCTAAACCTCCCAAACCAACATCCGGTCAACCTTGACTGTTGGTATGTCATGCCTACTATCTAGTCACTCCCTTGACCTGCTAGGACTCCCTTACCAAGTGTCCGGCCAATCCCTTTGACCCACTTGGACTTTTCTCTGCATGCGTCGAATCCTTTGACCTACTTGGACTTTTCTTTCATGCCAAGTATCCATCAATCCTTTGACCTACTTGGACTTCTCGACACGGATGTCCGATCATCCTCGATCCATCTGGATTTTCCTGCCCGGCTTCACTCACGGGACTTTCACCTAGCTTCACTCACTAGGGTTTTCATCCGCCAGCTTCACTCACTAGGACTTTCACCGCCTCACTCACCAGGATTTCCATCCGCCTAGCTTCACTCACTAGGACTTCCTGCCTGGCTTCACTCACCGGACTTCCTGCCCGGCTTCACTCACCAGGGACTTTCTTACCTGGCTTCACTCACCAGGACTTTCATTTTGCCTAACATCCCGGTTAGGACTTCCGATCAAGTATCTAGTCAACCTTGACCTACTTGACTCTTCTTCAATTTCAATATCTTATTGTCAAACATCTAAACCCAAACCAAGACTCGGCTTGGTTACCCACCTTGACCTGAGGGATACTGCACCAACAATCTCCCCTTTTGATGTTTGACAATACCACAACAACACTTACAATCCCATATGTAAGTTAGGCTAATCTCATAGCCTCCTTCTTCATGCCACTAGGTAATGAAAGCATAAATTAAGCTCTTCATTCTCCCCAAGAGGGCAAACTCCTCTAGGTAATGAAAGCCTAACTTACTCCCTTTCATGAGTCCTTTCATTCTCCCCCATGACCTTCCCATAGGTAATGAAGGACTAAACTTAACCATACATTCTCCCCTATTGGCACACATCAACCCATCGTTGGACACACATCAACCTATGCTCCATTAGGGCACACTTCAACAAATCCATTTGTTAAGACTCTCCCCCGAAGAGTTGCTCATCGTTGTTCACAACATCACTCGTTGTGATCAACACGATAATGAAGGTCCCATACCCTTCATTTATCCTTAACTTCTCCCTCAATGTAGACAACTACCCAACCTTGAGCATTATCTACCACATGAGTGTCCACTTGAAATAATGAGGATATCCACTCCCCATTTCTCCCCATTTCAAGTTTAAATGCTCAACCTTGAGCAAGTTCACAACAGAAGGTTAACCACCTTCCAAGGTTCATGAAAAATAATTTTCATGTCTTTAAAGAGTCCCTCCCCCTAAAGACATGGTGGTAACTTCTGTCATTGCACCAACAATGACTTGGAATCCCTAAACCTTTAGGAAACCCAAATTTAGAAGTTTTGAGGTTCAAATATTCAAAATTTTGAAACAACCTCAACCTAAACTTCTACTTAGTCTTCGTTAACCAATCCATCCTTGTTTTCAACATGAAAACACCCTTTGTATGTATACAAATGTATTTAAGGGGTTTGGAATGGTTACCTAGACTCAAAGAGGTTCAAGGATGCTGAAATCAGGCCTTCCCAGCCAAAATCAGCAACTTGGATCGATTGGAGTTGGGTTCCAATCGATTGAACCTTTCTGAATCGATCCACGGATCGATTCAGACTCCCTGGATCGATCGGCTGATCGATCCAACAGCCTGCTGTGCAATTGCCGTTGAATCGATCCATGGATCGATTCGGCACTCAATCGATCCATGGATCGATCGAGCTCGATAGTTGCTGAAATTCCATTTCAGTCAATTCGAAACCCCTAAAATTCTACAAAATCCAAAATTATGAAATTTCGTGTAGACATTATTTAGGCATACTTAATCATGGAAAATAGTTTTCTATGAAAATACATCATATTTTCAAAGATTGACACAAACTTGAAAACTTGCAAAAACTTTAGTGTTTTTCTTCAAGTTTGTGTCTAACTATTCAATGGTGATTACTATCAAAAGATAGCCTTCACCAAGGTTTTCAAAATATTTTAAAACATTTTCAAAACCAATATCCCATCATGTTCCTTGGGCATAATGCACATGACTTGTACATTAGCTTTCCCAATGATGGGAAAACACATAACTATGTGTTTTGATGAATTTAAAACTCAAAGGAATGCACTAAATCAACATCTTGAGCTTTGTTCATCATCCTAACATCTCACTTGTATATAATATGCACTAAAACACATACAAGTCACCTTAGAGGTCTTTGTGAGATGTAAAATTTGGTTTTGCCCTATTCTAGGGATCATGCATATCTATCTAGGCATTTTAGAAATGTTAGACATCCACCTAGGATGTCACTTGTCAATAAGTGTCGTTAAATGTCATTCGTCCTTAATTACAAGGAATTAAACTTAATGCATGATTATGTTATGGCATACATCAAAATAAAATAGCTTTCAAAAGAAAGATTTCTATAACTACATGATGTATGTATGGCATGACATGGTATTTTTGTATTTTTCATGATAAGTCATGAATGCAAAATCCAAATAAGATAAAATATGATGTCATGGCATATTATGAGCAAACAATCATGGCATGGTTTAGCATAAATAAAATATACCTAGATTGCCTATCTAAGTATCATTAATCTTAGCTAATCCTAAAACTTAAACCCTAGATTGCCCTAAAGTGCTACAAGAGAATGCCAAAGCCTAAATTTGGCATTTCTAATTTCCTTGATTTAATGTATGCCAATTGAAAATAAACATGTCCTCAAATGTTGGCATATTCCATTTTTCCTCAAGAGTAGCACTTTTAAATTAAGGCCCGGATTGCCTTAAATTGCCTAAGAACATACCAAAATCCCAACTTGATAGTTCTTATGAATTTCCCAATATGTGTCATTTAAGATTAAAATCAATTCTTCCACCATTAGGCACATTTTACTCTTTCAAGGAGTAATCAATAGGTCCATTTCATTTTCAAAAGTTAACTAAAACCTTGAAAATGCTCCTTGAGTGTCAATTTCCTCAAAGTTGGGTTAACTACCCTTCTAATCGGAGTTGACACTCTCTAACCCATCTATGGGGTAGAGAAGATGCTCCTAGGAACCCAACACCTATTGGTGCTCCTTGGATGCTCTAGGTACTCACTAGGGATAACTTCCTAGATACCTTCCTAGTGACCTTGTTGGGCTTCTTAGAGGCCTTGGTCACATTTTCTAGGTCAACTCTAGGGATAGCCTCCCTTGTAACCTTGTTCGTGACTTTCTTAGACTTCTTAGAAGTCTTAGTCACTTTGGTTGTAAAGATACTTCTAGGGATATCTTCCCTTGTATCCTTGACTTGACCTCTAGACTTAGGGTTCGTTCCATAACTATATGGAACCCTATGATAACTAGGCACATCCTTCTTGGCTTTTGGTTTGTATCCCAAACCTTTATGGCCATTGGATGGCTTTGTTTCCCTAAACCTAGGTTATGCTCATTTTGCCCTAATAGGATATTTTCCATCCTTTTTAGGATCTTTTCCATTTTATCAAGCCTTGATCTCAAGACTTGATTTTCTATCACTAAGTCCTTAGTTTTTGGTTTTTCATTTGATCCATGAGCATTTTTGTTTCTAGGCTTGTATCTTACATCCTTAGAGTTATCGCCTAGGTTTTTACCTACATTCCTAGCCTTTGGGATAGTAGTTTTGGCATGTAGGGCCACATGCTTTTCCTTAAAGCCCTCATGCTTCCTATTCTTATGATAAATCGCATTAAGATGATAAAAATTTGACCTAGCATGCTTTTTACCATTTTGCAAGGGAATAGGCTCAATGAATGTTACCTTCTTCTTTACCTTGGAGGCTCCCCCTTGACTAGTGCCTCCTTGAGCCTTGACCATCTTCTTCCCCTTGGGGAATTGACTTGATAATGCCCTTTTTGTTGACACAAGAAGCACACAATGTGCTCCTTGCTCTTCTTTGTCCCGGGGGTGGTCTCCTTGAGCTTCTCCTTGCCCTTTTGTGCCATTTGGCCCTTCTTCTTGGCCAAGTTGGGACACTTGCTCTTTTAGTGCCCATGTTCCCTACACTCAAAACATATTATATGATTTTTATTATTAATTGAAATATTTATACCTTTGCTTGCAGGGGTGGCATCTTTTTCTTTGGATCCGGAGGTAGAAGCTTCCTCTTGATCGGACCTTGATTCTCCTCCATTTGATTTTTCTTGACTTGTGGAGGTAGAAGCTTCTTCCTCCTCTTCTTCTCTTGACCCGGATGTAGAAGCTTCTTCTTCTTCTTGATCCGGTGTCACCAAGGATTGCTCCCCCTCAATCCTAGAGGTGGAGGCTTCATCATCTTGAATGTGAAACAAGGAGTATGCTCCCTCCTTGTTCCCTTCGTTGCATTCCCTTGAGGATGAAGCTTCTTGGATTTCCTCTTCTTCGGAGGTTGAGTATCTCTCAACCTCGGAGTCCTCCTCTTGGTCTTGCTCCAAAGAGTCACCCTCTCTGGATTCTTCATTATCTTGTACAGTGGAGGGGATCTCTTCATGAAGCTTAGCCAATTTGCTCCAAAGTTCCTTTGCATCTTCAAATTCTCCAATTTTGCAAAGAATGGTGCTTGGCAATAAATTGACCAAAAGCTTGGTCACATTGTCATTTGCCTCGCACCTTTGGACTTGCTCCGGGCTCCATTTGCTTTTCTTTAGAACTTTGCCCTTTGAATTTCTTGGAGCCTTGAAACCTTCCATTAGAGCAAACCATTGCTCTATCTCCATCATCAAGAAATTTTCAATTCTTGATCTCCAAGAATCGAAGCTTGCCGATGTGTATGGTGGAGCCACCCTTGTGTCAAATCCAAGTCCATCTTGGAATTGCATCTTGAAGTTGAGCTTGATAAAATCTTGAACTTGAAGAATTTGCTCCAACTTCTTCACCCTCTAGCTTTTCTTGTTATGCTTGACCCTTCCGGCGATGATTCCGGTGAAGAGCGGCCTCGCTCTGATACCACTTGTTAGGACCAAAAGTAGCTAGAGGGGTGAATAGCTCGTCGCGTTCTCTCGGTGCTCGGCGTTGCTTGGCGTTGCTTGTTTCTTCAAGAATATGCAGTGGAAAATACTGAAACAAATGCAACAACGCTAACACGGTTGGTTTACTTGGTATCCACCTCACAAGAGGTGACTAGTCCAAGGATCCACACCACACACGCACCCTCCACTATGAAAACACTCCTTTTCGGTAACTACCGAGGGCGGAGAAGCCCTACAAGACTCTCAGTACAAGAAGAAAGGAAAGGGAAACAAAATACAAGCGCAAAGCTTACAATGAGTACAGAAAACCCTAACCCTAGCTTCTCTTCTTGCCGTTGATCCGCCTCTTGACTTGGAAAGCTTCCAAGATCCTTCAAGAACTGGCGACCTGATCTTTAGAGATGCAGGAGGTAATCTGGATGAATCGGTGAAGTTCTTACCGCAGCCATCGAACGCCTGCGGCTATAAACGACGCTAACGGTCGGATCCCGATCGATTCGAATGTTCCCAATCGATCGGGAGGCTTGGATCGATCCACGGATCGATCCGTGGATCGAGCCAGCCACGGCTCGATCGATCCACGGATCGATCCGGCCTATCGAGGGCCCCCAATCGATCCATCGATCGATTGTGACCTCTGGATCGATCCACGGATCGATCCGAAGCGTCATTGGGAGTGCGGATCGATCCACCGATCGATCGAGCCCGGATCGATCCATCGATCGATCCAAAGACTTGGTTTTGTCCAAAACCAAGTCCTAAACCTCCCAAACCAACATCCGGTCAACCTCGACTGTTGGTATGTCATGCCTAGCATCTAGTCACTCCCTTGACCGCTAGGACTCCCTTACCAAGTGTCCGGTCAATCCTTCGACCCACTTAGACTTTTCTCGTGCCAAGATCCGGTCAACCTTTGACCTACTTGGACTTTTCTTTCATGCCAAGTATCCATCATCCCTTCGACCTACTTGGACTTTTCTTTCATGCCAAGTATCCGATCCTTTAACCTACTTGACTTCTCTCACGGATGTCCGATCATCCTCGATCCATCTGGATTTTGCCCGGCTTCACTCACGGGACTTTCACCCAGCTTCACTCACTGGGTTTTCATCGCCTAGCTTCACCACTAGGACTTTCACCGGCTTCACTCACCAGTGATTTCCATCCGCCTAGCTTCACTCACTAGGACTTCCACCACCTGACTTCATTCACTCCCGGCTTCACTCACGGGACTTTTCTTCTGGCTTCACTCACGGGACTTTCATTTTGCCTAACATCCTAGTTAGGACTTCCCAGTCAAGTATCCAGTCAACCTTGACCTACTTGACTCTTCTTCAATCAATATCTTATTGTCAAACATCTAAACCCAAACCAAGACTCAGCTTGGTTACCCAGGTCAACCTTGACCTGAGGGATATTGCACCAACAAAGTCAAACTTGACTTAATCTCTCTCATGGTTGATCTAATCCAACCATCTAATTCAAGCCAATTTAATATAATGAATCTAATTCATTTAATTAAATTGATTCAATGAGTCATAATCTAAATTAGACTCATTGAACACATGAATCAACTTGAGTCCAACTCAATTAGCCCAATTAGGATTACTCTTAATCCAATTTGATTCATCACATGAATCTAATCCTCTTGGTTCATCATATGAACCTAATCTCTATCTAATTGTCCTTAGTGTGTGACCCTATAGGTTCTTGTAACGTTGGCAATGCCCCTAAACCCATTTAGGAGCATAAGTAATGAGCAGTATCTAGCAACATATCATTACTACCCAAGTTACAAGAATGTTGAGATCCAACATCACCTTGTGACTACTAATTGTGACTCTTCACAATATATGACAAGTGTCCTTCTATCCTAGACATCTAGATTGATCAATGTGAGGCATAGACCGTGTCATCCTCTGACCAATCTAAATCTTGATCTCCAAGTAAACTCACTAAATCAAATGAGTTCAATATCTCATATTGACTCATTTGGGCATGACCATGCACTTCGTGGTCTCACTCTATCAAGAATATCGATGTCGCTCCCGTCATATAGGAGGGATAGATCCCATCTACATCACTCACATACCTCTGCATAATTCGTTACATACCCAGTAATCGCCTTTATAGTCCACCCAGTTATGAGTGATTTTGACGAAACTAAAGTACATAACTCCTTATGTAGGGATCCATGGTGACTTCAGGTCCAAGGACTAGTAGTCATACTAATAGTCACATGAGAAAGTGTATGACACTCATATAACGATCCATGATACTTTCTCATGACGGGTCATTCAGTATACATTCTCCAATGCATACCCATGTGTCAACTTGATATCTCTATATCCATGACTTGTGAGATCAAGTCATCGAGTTGACCTACATGCTAGTCTTATTGCATTAACATTGTCCTTGAATGTTAATACTCGACTAGGAATTATTAAGAGTAGTGTTCTCTATATCATCTCACTATCGGTTCAACTAACCGATTGATATAGGTGAGAACATTCTACTCAAGGACGCTATTATACTTAGTTTATTTGACACCAATACAAGTAAGTATAATAACCAAAACAAATGCCTTTATTTATATAAGAATATGATACAACAAGTTCATAATACAATCATCAAATGATTGGCTCTAGGGCTCTAACTAACAATCTTCCACTAGCACTAGTGTCAATCAGTGTAGGCTCTAAGCCCAAATGACCTAGTGTGACCATCATGCTTCCTCTGTGCCAAAGCCTTGGTCAAGGGATCTGCGATGTTAGCCTCTGTAGGTACTCTGCAAATCTTCGTATCTCCTCTCTCAATAATCTCTCGAATGAGATGGAAGCGCCGTAGTATGTGTTTGGTCCGCTGGTGTGAGCGAGGTTCCTTAACCTATGCTATAGCTCCATTGTTGTCACAATAGAGCTCAATAGGGTCAGCGATACTAGGAACCACCCCAAGTTCAGTGATGAACTTGCGGATCCAAACTGCCTCCTTCGCCTCGATACAAGAATGTACTCGGCCTCCGTCAGAATCAACGATCGTGTCTGCTCGAACTCTTCCACCACAAAGACCACCATTAATGCAAAACATGAACCACCGATCGCGATCGATAATCATCTCGACGGTCGAAGCCGCATCATCTGTAACCCTTCACTAGCTCACCATTGCCTCCATATATCAAGAAATATTCTTTAGTCCTTCTTAAGTACTTAAGAATATTTTGACCGCTATCCATGACTTCCGGATCTGACTGGTATCTACTCGTCATGCTCAAAGCATACGAGACATCAGGACGAGTACATAGCATGACGTACATGATAGATCCTATGGCTGAGGCATAAGGGATCTGATCCATGCAGTTTCTCTCCTCTCTAGAAGAGGGACTTTGAGTCTTCGAAAGACTCACGCCATGTGACATCGGCAGAAATCCCTTCTTGGAGTTCTGCATGGCAAACCGAAGGAGTACCTTGTCAATATATATACTCTGACTTAGGCCAAGCAATCTCTTAGATCTATCTCTAAAGATCTGTATGCCTAGAATGCGAGATGCTTCACCTAAGTCCTTCATTGAGAAGCAACTCCCTAGCCAGGTCTTGACAGACTGAAGCAAAGGGATTTCCTTCCCAATGAGTAGTATGTCATCCACATACAATATGAGGAAGACAACTATGTCCCCTACAACCTTCTTGTAGACACAAGGTTCATCTTCATTCTTGATGAAACCAAACTGTTTGATCGCATCATCGAATCGAAGATTCCAGCTCTGAGAAGCTTACTTTAGTCCATAAATAGAGCTATGCAGCTTGCATACTCTGCTAGTATACTGTGGATCTACAAAACCCTCATGTTGTGTCATGTACACATCCTCGGGTAGGTTTCCATTCAGAAACGCGGTTTTGACATTCATCTGCCATATCTCATAGTCATGGTATGCTGTAATAGCAAGCATGATCCGAATGGACTTAAACATCGCTACTGGAGAAAAGGTTTCATCATAGTCAATACCATGAATTTGCTTGAAACCTTTAGCTACCAAGCGACCCTTATAGATAAGTCTATCCATGTCAGTCTTTCTCTTAAAGACCCACTTACACCCAATGGGTTTTACCCCTTTAGGTGGATCAACCAAAGTCCAAACTTGGTTGGTGTACAAAGATTCCATCTCGGATCTCATGGCCTCTAGCCATTTCTCGGAATCTGGTCTCATCACAGCTTCCTGATAGGTGGTAGGCTCATCCTCTATGAGCACAACGTCATCATGGTCAAACAAGAGAAATGAGTATCTCTTAGGCTGACGACGTACCCTATCAGACCTGCGATGTCTACTTGAACTGGTTGTTGTTCCTCATCTCCTTGTGGAACAATATCATCCACAACACTTTGTGGTTCCAGTTTAACTTCCATCAAGGCTTCAGTGCTATGGTCCACATCTTGAACTTCTTCAAGATCAAACGTACTCCCACTAGTCTTTCTAGAAACAAAGTCCCTTTCTAGAAAGACCCCAGTCTTTGCCACAACTACCTTGTGCTGACTGGGAATGTAGAAGTAATATCCCTTAGTTTCCTTGGGATATCCAATGAAATAGCACTTGTCAGATTTGGGTCCCAATTTGTCTGAGACTTGACGTCTAACGTAAGCCTCACAACCTCAAATCCTCATAAAAGATACCTGGGCATCTCTCCCAGTCCATATCCTATATGGTGTCTTTATCACAGCCTTGGATGAAACTCGGTTGAGTATAAAAGCTGTCGTGTCTAGAGCATAGCCCCAAAGGAATGTCGGAAGATTTGTGTGACTCATCATAGATCATATCATATCTAATAGGGTACGATTCCTCCTTTCGGATACATCATTCCACTGTGGTGTCCCAGAAGGAGTGAGTTGGGATAGAATCTCACACTCAGCTAGATAGTCACGAAACTCATGGCTAAGGTATTCTCCACCTCGATCTGATCGAAGTATCTTAATACTCTTGCCAAGCTGGTTCTGTACTTCATTCTTGAATTCTTTAAACTTTTCAAAGGATTCAGACTTATGTGTCATCAAGTACACATAACCATATCTACTGAAGTCATCAGTAAATGTGATGAAGTACTTATAACTGTTAATACAGTCTGACCTGGATGTTGTTTTGCTGTTGACACTGATTTAAGTTTGTATCAGATATTTAACTCAGATTAATTACTAATCTAGGTTGACTTGGTTGACCTGATTCGGGAAAAAGTCCAAGTATGGAGACTTGGCACTGGAGAAATCCAAGCAGGGAGCTTGGCACGAGTGGAAAGTCCTAACTGGGATGTTAGGCAGTTGGAAAGTCTGGCGAGTGAAGCGAGCGGTGGGAAAGTTCTAATCGGGATGTTAGGCGGTTGCAAGTCCCGTGAGTGAAGCTGCAGGAAAATCCGGATGGATCAAGGGTGATCGGACATCGGTGTTGAAAAGTCCAAGAAGGAAGCTTGGCATGCGGTCGAGAGGGCTCGACCGGATCGAAGAAGTCGGATCGGCGACCGATCCGGAAACTTGACACCGGATCGGTGCAGGCCGATCCGGAAACTTATACCGATGCGGCCCGCCGACCGATCGAATTGATCGATCGACGGACGATCGAGCTGTGATTTTACCGATCGGTGCGGACGATCAAATCATCGAGCTACATCGAGATTTCATTGATCGTGCCGGGGACCGATCAGATTAGTCTTGATCGGTCCGCAGACCGATCGAGCAGCGCACAGTGAAGCTGATCGGTGCGGGGACCGATCAGATAGTTCTGATCGGTCCGCACCGATCGAGATGATCCAGAATCATGGATCGGTGCGGACCGATCCACGATGGCTTGTTTTGCATGCGCTTTCTCTTATTGTTTCTGATTCGCAATTGCTTTTACCTATTTCGTTTCTAACCATCTGCTGTAAGCTTTTTCGAAGTTACAGGTTACAGATTACTTGATGTTGGATGAATTCAAATTGAGGATCATTAGTAGAAGGCGACGAAAAAGCTTTTGCTGTGTCTCGCTGCGGACAAACCAGTTTTGGTAGCAACGTCTCGTTTGCGATCTGCTGGCAGCCGTTTGGTCGAAATCAGCTTGACTTGTGCTGATAGGTTCAAGCTCAGAGGTACCAGTGGAAACGAGGATGCCATTGGTGGGAGCTGAGACAATCAGACAAGGAAGAAGCGTGATTGGCGACGTCGTGGACGGTTGCAGGGATTTGCAGGGATTTGCTGCAGGTTTGGCAGAGATCCGTTACAGAGCAGAGAGGCATATGAAGCTGGAGAGGAGAGACTCTCGCAACAATGCTTTTGGTGCTCTTGCTGTGAAAAACACTGTGGAGAAAAACTCTCTGGAAGATTGAAGCAGTGTGCTTGTTCTTCGCTGATTGTGGCTGTGAGCTTCTTTTTGATCATTTCACTTGAGCCACTACTGTAAGTCTTGTGCTTAATTTCTTACTGCTGTTAAAGACTTTGTGGAGAGGTTACTCCACCGAGAAGGAGAATCCTTTAGCCGGATAGCTTCCGGGGTGTGATCTACCGAAAGATCAAGAGGATTCGTCCACCTTACGGACACGCCGCGGAGTATGGGCAAGTTATCCCGAACCTCGTAAATCAATGAGTTAGTGTGTGCTTTGTTGTTTTTCTTTCATCAGTTTTCACAAAGTTCTTGAAGTAATTTGTGTTTAGTGTTTTTCAAAGAGGCTATTCACCCCCCTCTAGCCATCTAAGGTCCCAACAAGTGGTATCAGAGCCTGGTGCTCTTCATTTCGGCTTAACAACCCGAAGAGCAAAACAATGGCCATGAAGGAGGGATTTAGCACCAACCGTCCACCTTACTTCGAAGGAGCAGATTTTCAATATTGGAAGGGCCGCATGGAGTACTACCTCAAAACCGACATAGCCATGTGGTTCTCAGTCAAGGAAGGTTTCACACCACCAAAGGATGAAGAAGGTAAGGAACTCGAGTCGTCAAAGTGGTCTACCGAACAACTCCGCACCAGCCGATGCCAAGGCTATGGTCACCTTGCAATGTGGAATCGCCAAGGACCAACTCGTCAAGGTAGGTCCGTTCTCAAGTGCAAGAGACCTATGGAACAAACTCATCGAGCTCCAAGAGGGAACTCGAGATTCTCGGATTGCCAAGAGGGACCTATTCTTGAATCAGCTCCAAAATCTAACCATGAAGGACAATGAAACGGTGAGTGAACTTCATGGGAGATTCAAGGAGATCATCAATGGTCTCCACTCCGTGGATGAACGGGTAGAAAACCGTGACCTAGTAAGGTACGCTCTTAAATCTTTTCTTAGGAATGCCTTGTGGTCATCCATGGTAGATGCCTACAAGGTATCCAAGGATCTTTCCATTGTTAAACTAGATGAATTTTTCTGTGAGATGGAACTTCATGAGCTTGCTAACAAAGGTCAAAAAGAGAAGGGTATTGCTTTATTTGCAGGACCAAAGAGCAAGGATGGAAGAAGGAAGAAGGAAAAGAAGAAAGAAAAGGAGATTTCCTCATCCACCTCTTCTTCCGAATCCGATGATGAAAGTGGATCATCATCAAGCGAGATGGCGAACTTCGTAAGGAGGATTATGAGAAGAGGCCGAAGATACAAAGGAAAAGGTAAAACTAATGATCAAAATTTTGATAAATCTAATGTTACATGTTATGAGTGTAGCAAGAAAGGACACATTTGGAGCGAGTGTCCGAAACTAAAAAGGAAGGAGGAACGAGCCAAAAGGAAGGAGGAAAGAGCCAAGAAGAAGAAGGCTCTCAAGGCCACTTGGGATGAGTCCTCATCAAGCTCATCGGAGGAAGAAGAGAAGATGGAAAAGAGCACTCGGCAATTGGCACTCATGGCAAGGGAAGAGTCAGAATCTGAGAGTGATGACTCAAGCGCTTCAACCACGGCTTCATCATCTTCGGATGATGAAGAGGTAACCTCTTCTCATATAGAAAAGTGTTATAAAACTATCACTCACTTATCTACATTGCTTAAAAAGTCAAAAACAGAAAATAAATTGTTGAAAGAAGAAGTAAAAACCTTAAGGACCCTTAGGGAAGATGAGGTCGATGACCTACATCTAGAAGTCCTTGAGGATGAGAACAAGGCCTTAAAGGGTGAGGTTGAGAAACTCAAGAAAATGCTTGAGAAATTCTCAACTAGCTCTAAGACTCTAGACATGATTCTAAATGCCCAAAGGGCAGTTTACAACAAAGCCGGGTTAGGGTATCAACCCAAGGAGTCGAGTTTCATTTCTCTAATGTCTAGAACTCAAAATAGTAGATCACATGTTTCTAGAGTTCATGGAACTAGGAAAGGTATGACCAAGGCATGGGTTCCTAGGTCTTTCGTTGTAGAAGCATTAGGTCCCAAGATTTGGGTACCTAAAACCTCTATTTTTCGTGTATTGTAGGCATTGGTCGAGGGGGAGCATCTATCAACTTGGTTTGTTGATAGTGGATGCTCCAAGCACATGATCGGGAACAAATCACTGTTTACTACCCTTCAAAACAAAAGTAGAGGTAATGTGTCTTTTGGTAATAATGGTAGCCTTAAGGTTGTAGGAATTGGAGACATTCATATATCCGAATGTCTTCATATCAAGAATGTCCTTCTAGTCAAGGGGATGACTTTTAATCTCCTAAGTGTCATCAATTGTGTGATACGGGTTACACAATTGAATTTCATTCAAGTCAATGTTTGGTTAAACACATTGACACACTTGACACGGTACTAGTAGGCACAAGGGTTGACAATATTTATCAAGTATCATTTAAAAGTGCTACTAATGCTTTGATTAAGTGTTTCATGTCGAAAGAAGAAGAGTCTTGGTTATGGCATAGAAGATTGGCACATGTAAACATGAAGAACATCTGGAAGTTGGCCAACCAAGGATTAGTGCGAGGCTTACCAAGCATCAAGTTCCACAAGACCAAACTATGTGATGCATGTCAAAAGGGTAAGCAAACAAAAGCTGTCCATAAAGGTAAAAGCAATGTAAGTACATCTACTGCTTTAGATTTATTGCACATTGACCTATTTGATTGCAGTAGTGTAATATCATTGAATGGAAGTAGATATTGTTTGGTAATCGTTGATGATTTTACTAGATACACATGGACTTTCTTCTTGAAACATAAGGACCAAACTATAGATATTTTTATTTCCTTTTGTAGAAGAACTGAAAATGAAAAATCGACAACAATTAAAACCATTAGAAGTGATCATGGTGGGGAATTTTAAAATCATAGGTTTTTAGAGTTTTGTCAAGAAAAGGGATATAGGCATGAGTTCTCTACTCCAAGGACCCCACAAAAAAATGGGGTTGTGGAGAGAAAGAACCGAGTCCTACAAGAGGTTGCACGAAGTCATGAGTACTCACTACCGAGCTACTTATGGGCTGAAGCTGTGAATACAGCTTGCTATGTGCAAAATCGAGTTTTAATACATAGGTTTTTAGGAAAGACTCCCCATGAACTTTGGTTTGGGAAACCGCCTACAATTAAACATCTTAGGGTGTTTGGTTGTAAAGTGTTTATCTTAAACACCAAGGACCATCTTGGGAAGTTCACGGCTAAGGCTGATCAAGGGATATTGGTCGGGTACTCTCTTACCAGCAAAGCCTATCGAGTCTACAATGAGAGGACTAAATTGATTGAAGAGTCCTCAGACGTAGCATTTGAAGAAATCCCTAAATCAAATGATCAATCAAGGGATGTAGGAGAAATTCAATTCGAACTTAGAAATCTAAGTTTGAATGATCAAAACATTGGAAGAGTCGAAGTTGACTCTGAAGATGATGAACAAAGGCAACAAAGAATTCAATCTGATCCTTTGCCAGATATTGAGTCCTTGCCTGTGCCTAGTGAGACCATTCATGAGGCACCATCAACACCAAGACAATCTAGGATAGCCTCTAGTCATCCCCAAGACCAAATTGTGGGAGACATTCAACAAGGGGTTAGGACTAGGTCATTCTTCAGAAATGAGTCTAATGAAGTCGCATTGATTTCAGATATTGAACCGAAATTAGTTGATGAGGCATTGCACGATCCTGATTGGATCATAGCTATGCAAGACGAATTAGGTCAATTTGAAAGGAGCCAAGTGTGGGACTTAGTTCCTAGACCTAAGAAGACCACCATTATTGGAACTAAATGGGTCTTCAAAAATAAGTTAAATCAAAAGGGAGAAGTTGTAAGAAACAAGGCAAGACTTGTAGCCAAGGGCTATAGTCAAGTCGAAGGTCTCGATTATGATGAGACTTATGCTCCCGTGGCACGATTAGAGTCCATTCGTTTGATGCTAGCTTTTGCTGCACATAGAGGTTTCAAACTCTATCAAATGGATGTTAAATCTGCCTTTTTAAATGGCTTCATTAAAGAAGAGGTCTATGTTGAACAACCCCCGGGGTTTGTGAGTACCGAAGCTCCAAACCACGTATACAAGCTCAAGAAAGCTCTTTATGGGCTTAAACAAGCACCTCGAGCTTGGTACGAAAGGTTGTCAACATATTTACTAGAAAAGGGTTTTGTGAGAGGCCAAATAGACCCAACACTATTTCTGCGTAGAGATGGTGAAAATATTTTTGTAGCCCAAGTATATGTCGATGACATAATTTGTGGCTCAAATAACAAGGGCTATTTGAATGAATTTATTTCTCACATGGAAAGTGAGTTTGAGATGAGTCTAGTAGGAGAATTGACATTCTTCCTTGGACTTGAAATCAAACAAACTCGAGATGGAATTTATGTCCATCGTGCAAAATACACTCAAGAGATGCTTAGAAAATTCAATATGAGTGACTCTAAGGAAGTGTCCACTCCAATGGCGACAAGCACTCGCCTTGACAATGATGAGAGTGGAAAACCAATTGATCTAACGCAATATAGAAGCATGATTGGTAGTCTTCTATATCTCACAGCTAGTCGACCAGACATACTTTTTGCTGTGGGCATGTGTGCTAGATATCAAGTATGTGCCAAGGAATCTCATTTAATTGCAGTTAAGAGAATATTGAGATACCTTAAGGGCACAATTCGAGTAGGTCTATGGTACCCTCGTACAGAGTCTTTTGACTTGATAGGCTATACCGATTCCGACTATGCTGGGTGCAAATTGGATCGGAAAAGCACTAGTGGGGGTTGCCAATTTTTAGGTTCATCTTTAGTTAGTTGGTCAAGTCGGAAGCAACATTGTGTTGCTCTCTCCATGACCGAGGCCGAATATATTGCCATGGGAGAGAGTGTATCGCAATTGTTGTGGATGATACACACCCTAGAGGATTATGGACTTTCTTATAAGGGTGTACAAGTGCTATGTGACAACATTAGCACGATCAACCTAACTAAAAATCCAGTCCATCATTCTAGGACCAAGCACATTGAAGTGCGTCATCACTTCATTAGAGATCACGTAGCTAGGGGTGACATTGTGCTCACATATGTGGAGTCAAAGTCAAACCTAGCCGACATTTTCACCAAACCCCTTCCGGAAAATGAATTTAGTCATTTAAGGAGGGAGTTGGGGATGTGTTTGGCTCCTTAGGTCATTAGAACCTCACCATGATCAATAAGGACTATTAAAATGACAAGAGTAATTGGGAAACTGATTTGGGCAATTTGGGGACATCTCACACAAACGATAAGGTTTAACAAATTGTTTTTGTTTGCTAGAAATGGGGTGAGATGCTAGGAACAACCAAATTATTCAAAATGTATCATGCATCCCTTGAATAATTAGGTTGAAGAGACATTAATTGAGTATGGGGAAGACCATTACATAACTCATGTGTATTTGGTTCCTAGATCTTACTCATATATTCCAACCAAGGAAACTTGGTTGGACTTTTCCTTTTAAATCATGTAATCTTGATTGTTAGAATGTTTGATACCTTTGATCGATACCTTCCGTGATTTTGATTGAAACTAGGATAAGTCATTGAAATAATGATAGAAATTTGGACATATTTTGCCAAATTTGGGACTGAACATAACATAGCAAGGTTGAAGATTTAAGTCTTTAACCTTGAGTTGTCTATTTTGACAAACTTGAAACTTGTCTGAAATCTCAGTGTTTGTGGTCGAATTTGAAAGTCTCAGGTTATAAACAAATTCACACCATAAGAGGCCATCGTTAGGACATAGTTATGCTTGTAGATTCTCAGCGTTCTAGATATTGATTTTGAAAGTTTTACTGGAGAAACTTCTACGAACTATCAAAAATATCTAAGGATTTCGGTTACTGAAATCACTGAAAACTTCAGTATCAGACACTGATCGGGCTACAGCCCGATCAGGAGAAGATGGATCGGTCGACAGACCGATCCAAAAACTTCCCAACCTTTCTGTTTGTAATCTGATCGGTCCAGGGACCGATCAGGATAATCTGATACGCTTAGGGCTCTTCTGATCGGTCCATAGACCGATCAGTGGTTCCATTGGTTAAGTCTGTGATTTGGGCTTACTGATCGATCTCTGATCGGTCTACGGACCGATCAGGAAGTTCCCTGATCGGTCCGAGGATCGATCAGCTTCGCACTTTCTGATCGGTCTACAGACCGATCAGGAGGTTCCCTGATCGGTCTGGTGACCGATCAGGGGCTTCGGAAACCTTCTGATCGGACAACCGTCCGATCATTTCTTCACTGTACACCCACTCAACCCTTAAAACCTCCCGATCCCTCTTTTTCCCTCATTCACGCGAACCCTAGCCGTCTCTCCCCACCATTCCACTCTTTTTCCTCTCTCGTTGCACAGCAAACCCTACCCGAAGCTCTAACCCTCGAAGCCCTATTCTAAAGTTCAAATGGCACCAAGGTAACTTCTTGCCTCTCTAAAAACTTGGCTTTGTGTTTTCATTTCTCACTGAATCTTCTGTTGTTTTGTTGTCTCGGTTCTTCATTGTTGATGGCTCCGGTGCTCACTCAATGCCCCATTTTATCCCATTGTGACTCCTTAGGAAGAAACCCACTAATGGTGAGGGAACCTCTAAGGAACCTACCAAGAAATCCAAATCCAAAACTTCTCCTGTTCCCTCTCGACCACAACCAGCTAGTTCCAGTAGATTCCCAAACCGCCAGTCTGAGCAAGCTTTTCAACAAAGGACTTTCAAGTTACTCCCTTGTAGGTCCGTGGATAGAAAATTCATGGATGAATTTTGCCCACAAGTGTCCGAAATCATAGCATACTACAAACTCGATTCACTAGTCTACTTGGAACGAGATATCAACTATGACCTGGTCTCTGAGTTCTATAATAACCTTCATGAGACTAGTGATCAAGGTTTTAAAACAAGAGTTGCTAAGCGGACTCTTGATTTCAGTATCTCATCTTTCTTTGAGTATCTCGATTGTCGGAGGTGTTCCGGTGATGTTTTTCGATATTTCCTGACTTACCGGAACAATTACCCTCACCGTTTGATATCTCACCTGACGACATATATGAGTACTTCTTCAGACAGCCTAGACAAGGGCTAGATGAGCTAGATGTTGACTTCCCTACTTTTGCAGCCTTGAGATTATCTCCTCAAGATTATATTCTTTTTAAAATTGTCACGAACTGTCTTCTACCTATCACATCTAAACCATTATCAGAGATTCGACCGTATCATTGTCTGATGCTTTACGGGTTGCGTAGGCGTCTTGATTTTGATATCATGTCGAGTATCTACTCCTCGATCATATCATATTCTCAGCCTAGCGGCTTCACTATTTATATGCCTTATGGGCATATAATTACTGATTGGCTTGAGACCCTTCAGATAATGTCTCTAAGGGTAGAATAATCAAAATGGTCAGGCAGGATTGTCGACTTGGGAAACGGGCATTTTCTAAGTCTGGAATCATAGGGCGAAATGGGGATGTTCAGTGGAAGGATGGGAGAGCCTTAGGTGAGTTACCACGGGGCCCTCCACGACAGGTTGCAGCTGCTCCTCCTGCTGACATTGGCGAGGCGGATCCTGATCTGCGCTGGCAGATCGCCGAGCTGGAGAGCCGCTTTGATCGACACGAGGAGATGGTGACTGCTGAGTTCGATGGACTACGCTTACGGATTGACCAGCGCTACGATGACCTGCGCGGGCATATTGACCAGCGCTTCGATGATATGCGCAGTCATCAGGTGGTGACGCAGCAGTTGCTACTCGGATGGATGGCACGATACCCGCCTCCGCAGTCTTACCCAGGCTATCCATCCTCCAGCGTGCCGTCTCAGGATTTCACCCTTCCTGCCGATGATGATGATGCTCCTCATGTTGAGGACGTTGATTGATGTAGTCTGTGTGTCACCTAGTCTGTATGTATTTTGGATGCTATGTGTTAGTCTGACCTGGATATTTGTACTTCTGATGCTACTCATATATTTATGCTCCTCGGTTTTATATTTGCTTGCTCTCTATTATGCTTCATTGTCTCTGTTTTCTTTTATTATGCTGTTCCTATGCCATGATTTGATTGTATCTTTTGTCTATCTTATTGTCATATGGAAACCTTAGAGGGAACTCTAGGTTGGTTAAGAGAAGGCAGGGTGGATTAAGGGGGAGCCTTTTCGGTGTTTGACAAAGGGGGAGAGGATACCTAAGTTTAGAAATGTATGAAAGCTTAATTTTAGGGGAGAGGATAACGGGAAGGATCTTGATTCCCGTCATTGACTTGGTGGTGTATCCGTCTTAGGGGGAGGATTCCGATTTCCCTAAAATTATGGGTAAATGAGCACTTCTGATCTAAACTTAAATCGTGTTGTCAAACAACAAAAAGGGGGAGATTGTTGATACAGTCTGACCTGGATGTTGTTTTGCTGTTGACACTGATTTAAGTTTGTATCAGATATTTAACTCGATTAATTACTAATCTAGGTTGACTTGGTTGACTGATTCGGAAAAGTCCAAGTATGGAGACTTGCCGAGAAGTCCAAGCAGGGAGCTTGCACGAGTGGAAAGTCCTAACCGGGATGTTAGGCGGTTGGAAAGTCCGAGTGAAGCCGGTGGGAAAGTTCTAACGGGATGTTAGTTGCAAGTCCCGTGAGTGAAGCGTGCAGGAAAATCCGAGATGGATCAAGGGTGATCGGACATCCGTGTTGAAAAGTCCAAGAAGGAAGCTTGGCATGCGAAGTCGAGAGGGCTCGACTTGATCGAGAAGTCGGATCGGCACCGATCCAAAGGAAACTGGACACCGGATCGGTCCGCATCGATCCAGGAAATTTTATACTGATCGGCGCCGACCGATCAGAATTGATGGCTGCGAACGCATCGATCGGTCGCAGACCGATCGAATCGATAGCCCATCGGATTTTACCGATCGGCGGACCGATCGAAATCAATCGCAGCTCATCGAGATTTCATTGATCGGTCCGGGACCGATCAGATTAGGCTTGATCGGTCCGCAGGGCCGTCGGCTGCACCGAAAGCGACGCCGATCGGTGCGGGGACCGATCATATATTCCCGATCGGTCCGCACCGATCGAGATGATCAGAATCATGGATCGGCCTGCACCGATCCACAAGATGGCTTGTTTTGCATGCGCTTTCTCTTATTGTTTCGATTCGCAATTGCTTTTACCTATTTCGCTTCTAACCATCTGCTGTTCGAAGTTACTGGTTACAGATTACTTGATGTTGGATGAATTCAAATTGAGGATCATTAGTAGAAGGCGACGAAAAAGCTTTTGCTGTGTCTCGCTGCAGACAAACCAGTTTTGGTAGCAACGTCTCGTTTGCGATCTGCTGGCAGCCGTTTGGTCGAAATCAGCTTGACTTGTGCTGATAGGTTCAAGCTCAGAGGTACCAGTGGAAACGAGGATGCCATTGGTGGGAGCTGAGACAATCAGACAAGGAAGAAGCGTGATTGGCGACGTCGTGGACGGTTGCAGGGATTTGCTGCAGGTTTGGCAGAGATCCGTTACAGAGCAGAGAGGCATATGAAGCTGGAGAGGAGAGACTCTCGCAACAATGCTTTTTGGTGCTCTTGCTGTGAAAAACACTGTGGAGAAAAACTCTCTGGAAGATTGAAGCAGTGTGCTTGTTCTTCGCTGATTGTGGCTGTGAGCTTCTTTTTGATCATTTCACTTGAGCCACTACTGTAAGTCTTGTGCTTAATTTCTTACTGCTGTTAAAGACTTTGTGGAGAGGTTACTCCACCGAGAAGGAGAATCCTTTAGCCGGATAGCTTCCGGGGTGTGATCTACCGAAAGATCAAGAGGATTCGTCCACCTTACGGACACGCCGAGGAGTAGGGGCAAGTTATCCCCGAACCTCGTAAATCTCTGAGTTAGTGTGCTGTGCTTTCTTGTTTTAGTTTTCTAATTCCGCTGTGCTAACAAAGTTCTTGAAGTAATTTGTGTTTAGTGTTTTTCAAAGAGGCTATTCACCCCCCTCTAGCCATCTAAGGTCCCAACAATAACCGCCTCTAGCAGCGACATTGAAAGGGCCACATACATCACTATGTATAAGTCCTAACAAATCAGTCGCTCTTTCGCTGTGCCCACTAAAGGGAGTCTTGGTCATCTTGCCTAGTAGGCATGACTCACACGTCTCATAAGATTCAAAATCAAATGAGTCCAGCAAACCATCCTTATGGAGTTGGGATAAGTGCTTATCTACTCTTAATCTCATTTTCGTATTCTCTAATCTCTAACATTCTAAGAACATGTCATGTCGTCAAGCCTGAAGTTAGTCAGGAGTTTTTTTTTCCATGAAAAGAATAGTGGTTATAATTGATGGCAAAAATTATTACAACAAGAAGAAAATCAAAACATGAGTTTCAAGACAACCAAACAATAGATCCAGAAGAACAAGCCCATCATATTAACATTTACTTAGAAAATACAAGCAAACAAAATATTATCCAAATGGATGAGGTAACTCAAGGAAAGAAAATCAATTGGGACAATATTGCACTCCTATAAATTTCCATTGCAAATAGCTAAATAAACAATGAGAAATAAAGAAGCTTATTGATTCTCTCTCCATATCTGTAGTTCCATACCAACCTAAGTATGATTGACTGAAAAATAAAGAATAAGCGAGCAGGCAAGTATACAAATTTACTGGTGCTCATCCAACATCTATTTGATGTCTTTCAACAGATTCGCACATTTCTTAAAAGACAAAATTCCATGACTAACTAAAGAACCAACAGTGCTAAAGAAAAGCCTATAGGAAAGCTAAGTTCAAAAGTTTTTCTACTAATAAATTGTAGCTTGACAAGGTGAGACGTGGAATTACCAAGCAAGCAAGCAACAGGCGGCTGCAAATCAGATGTGATTCCCCTTAAATCAAATAGTTAATGCAGAATAGTTTGACATCACTGCAGCAATTGTCATGTGGCCATCCAAAATGAAGTGTGTTTACTGATGCCGAATTTCAACTTTAGGCTTCAACTTCCATAATATTCTGTATGATACTGAAAGAAACAAATGATATTGTTTTCATCGCAAGCCAACAAGACTTGAAAACTCCATGCCCACAGATTGGAATAATCCAACAAAATAACGATCCATTTCGCTTTCTCCAGCCAAAATTCGTTTATTTAGATAACAAATTGAACTAGAGGATGCCCTCGGAAACCTCAAACCCTCATCGGAAAGCAAATTCAAAATAAACGAGAACAAAACAGAAACTCAAGGTCCTCAAAAAAGCTACTCAAAGAAAAGGAAATCCACGATTACCTCCGCCATGTCCAACATCACCTTTCACTCTCATCCATCTTGGCAGCACTGCCGCAGCAGATTTGGCGCGGAACACCCGGAACCCAAGCGGCTGGGCAAGTTCGGCGTGCTGCAGACATGACAGCGCCAGTGGGGAACCCAGAAGAGCGGCGAGGCGAGACCAAGCACAGCAACGCCGCCAGCAGCCACCGGGGAATTCGATCGTCCAAGAAAAAGATGAAATTTTTGGGAAGGCCGAAGAGCTGGAAGTGCAGAATTGGAGCCACAGATCGAAGTATTGCGATTCCACCTGGGCCACAAGGAAAGGGAGAGGAGAGAGATCTGAGATTAAGGAAAAATCTGTCACAGAAACTAACGACCTTCCAAGAACAGAGACAGGAATTTTGTCAAAATATGCTCTTTTCGATTCTCTCACTCTCTCTCGCGGTGAATGCCTATAAACACCCTGCAATTTACGTTTTAAAATATGATAAAAATAATATTTATTCTTAATTTATATATATATTTTTATATACTTTTAAAAATAAATCTTAAATATTTCATTAAGCAAACTTTTTAAAAATTGGATAAGAAACTAAAAATACTACATTTTTGTTTCGACAATTTACCAAAGACGCATATAGAGATCTGAATTTATCAAAAGGCGCACTCTACTTTAATATCTACCAAAGAACGTACCTTTTTAAAAGCATTTCCTATTTTACCCTCCTGACAATTTGACTTTTTTATTTTTTTCTTTTCTCCACTATTTTTCTCTATCTTCTCTCTCATCTCTTTTTTGCAAAACAGATGAATAATATTAGTTAATCTTTTAATAACATTTTAATACATTTGAATAAACAAAAATAAACAATGAATAACATATCTGAACTCCTTGTAATTTCAGAAATCCACCGGAACTAAAATGAGTGTAATCGGAGCTCTTTAGGTCGATTAGTGGGTTCGGTCAAAACCCACTGATGGACCTAGAGAGCTCCGATTACATCCATTTCAGTTTCTATGGATTTCTGAAATTGCAAGAAGTTCAAATATGATGTCCATTATTTATTTTAGTTTTTCATAGACGTTAACATATTGATCCGGTAGTAAGGAGGGCCCCCCCTAAGCAGAGTCAACGCCACGTGGAGGTTGAAAGGCAAAAGGTCAATCAGAGGCTTGGCCGAGCGGATAAAGATTGGGGTGACCGGCAAGGTTGAAAGGCACCCTGGCGGGGAGTCGGGGTTCCGACGCTCATGGGGAACAGGGTCGCCGTGCCGATCCGGGAGCCCACTCGGCCAAAGACATAAAGTAGCAACACTGCGAACAACCCAGAGTACACGATCGGGAATCTCCCGAGCGGACCAGCACTTACGACCGGCTGGACGTGAGAGAACTGCCGGCCGGCCGGACGCTCGGTATGGCGTATGTTCCTGTCTGGAAGCTGAGAAGACGAACCTGCCGGTATGACGTGTCTGGAGGGTTGACCGCATCCTCTTGACCCGGTGGTGAGCTGTCCTCTATGTTGACCAGATCGTCAGAAGTCCTCCTCCGGTCAACTGTACCTGTATCCAGCGACCGGGTTCCCCCGGTCTCTGGTACCTCGGTGCTCGAGGCGAATCCCACAGACATATAAGTAACCGCATAATAGTATAGCAATAAAATGAACAGATACCGAGTACGAGAACTTACCCTGGCCCAGGGGGCGCCCTCGGATGGATGGAGGAGCTGATCGGATGCTGATCGAGTCGTCACGGTCCCGCCGGAAGGATGGGTATGAATCGGTAACGGAGCTAGATGTAGGAGCAGCGGCGTGGAGTCCGGTGTGCCATGTATCCACAAGGCGGCATGTAAGCCGAGGCATAATGGCTCATAGGCCGATACGCAGCACGCAGACCGGATAGCACAGATAGCTCATAATCATAATAAAGATGCAGAATAAAACCCAATGGATGTCCATATCACCACGGAGGGACGGATCTACGCCAAAAGCAGTGGAGACAACAAATGCACAGCCGTCGATGCGGACTGTCGGGATGCTAGAGCTAGCTGTGGGGGATGCTGGTCGCCGGAGGCGACTGCGACAGTGGCATCCGGAGGTGGCAGCGCTGGGCGCCAGAGGCGCTGACCGCCCAAGGCGGCTAGGGCAATGGCTGCCGAAGGCAGCGCTAGCTGCTGGAGGCAACGGATGTCGCTAAGGGCGGCGATTGCCGCCACGGCGGCTACTGCCGCTGGGACAGCGAGAACCGCCAGAGGCGGTGCCCACTAGGGGTGTCGCTGACTAGGATCTGAGGCGCTGCTGGCGTGGAGAAAGGGCAGCAGCGCCCTCCGCCGGAGGTGTCTGCAGGCAGGAGGAGAGGGAGGAAAGGGAAAGATAGCCTGGACCCTGCCTGAGACGCTAGCCGTGCGTCGCAGCGAGGCCGGTGTGGAGCTCGACGGTCGAGGACGAGGAAAGCATTAGGTCCGGCCGCTGGCCGTCGAGAGGGTGAGGGTCTGCTTGAGGAGGCCGGAGGACATGAGAGGGAGGAGAGGGGCAACCGGTGGCAGGCTTCGGCGCCAGCGAGAAAGGGGAAAAAACCCACTGGCGGCGACCTCCTCCACACACGAGCCGCGCCCTCTAAGAGCACGAACCGTGCTCTTTTAAGCCCAAAAACCCTAAAGGCGAAATGACAAAAAAGCCCTCCTCCTTCTCCTTAATTACTCCCATGCCATTCCCTATATCCGGATCACAAGCCTCCCCTTCAAGTCTAGTCGAAGGAGGCGTGAGTCCGACTGACTGGACAGTTTATCGCTAAGGCTACATCGATCTCCATATCAAAGTCAAATCGTTGAACCCTTCACATAATGACTCCCGAGCGGTCGCTACAGTAATGGTGTCGCATGAGATGGTAATCGTGCCGAGTGGATCAAGTCGATAGCCGGCCCGATGCTGAGCGAACAACAAAACATCAAACGAGTGGCAAAACAGCAGGCGAGCTAACAGTGCAAGGGTAGTAGACTAAGCGACATGCTGGACACCGAGTAGATCGAGCGGAAGAGCAATGCCTAGCTCACGGCCACGAAGATGCTGAACGGGCGATCGAAATGATGTCGATCGGACGGATAGATGTCGGGCGGACGATGTCGTGTGAGCAATCGAAATGATGCCGATCGGATGGATAGATGGTGGACGGACGCTGTCGTGCAAGCGATCGAAATGATGCCGATCGGATGAATAGATGATCGACGGTCGCTGTCGTGCGAGCGATCGAAATGATGCCGATCGGATGAATAGATGATCGACGGACGCTGTCGTGCGAGCGATCGAAATGATGTCGATCGGACGGCTATGAAAGTGCTGACTGCGCAGCCTCAAGAATAGTCAACGAGCGATCGTAAGGTGCCACCCAGCAATCGAGTGAACTAAATGGAATGATGCCGAGTGACCGCATCACTCGTGAGTCGATCAGAAGTGTAGCCCGTGAATCGAAGGCTCGTGGAGGCGAAAGTCACGAGCCGAACGGGCGCATAACCTGTATTCTGGTTTGAAACCAGTAGAGATACTCTTTGTTCGCGACCATCGGAGATAGCTCGACCCTGATCGGGGGAGATAAGATACTCTTATAATCTGATCTGTGACCAGCGAGAAGCGCTCGACCCCGAACGGGGGAGATAAGATATCTAAAGTTGGTCCTCGACCCTGAACGAGGGAGATGAAATAACTGATGCGCTCAACCCCGAACGGGGGAGATAGAATATCTGATAAACTAGTCCATGTAGCGGTCTTCAAGCCGGAGTTTTTATAGTCGCCGGTTCGACTCTACGGTTTAACGTCTGGGCTAGACGGTCTTCAAGCCGGGGTTTTTATAGTCGCCGGTTCGACTCTACGGTTTAACGTCTGGGCTAGACGGCCCTGAGGGCTAATTCAAACCTGGCCGATCGGCTCGGGGGTCTTAACCATCGAGTCCGTGGCGGCCACGGGCTCGTATATAATCCTCCCTGCCGATCGGCTCGGGGGTCTTCACCATCGAGCCCCTGGCTCGTATATAATCCTCCCGGCCGAACGGCTCGGGGGTCTTCACCATCGAGCCCCTGGCTCGTA
Source organism: Zingiber officinale (assembly GCF_018446385.1). Lineage (NCBI taxonomy): Eukaryota > Viridiplantae > Streptophyta > Magnoliopsida > Zingiberales > Zingiberaceae > Zingiber > Zingiber officinale. The sequence goes on from NC_055988.1 coordinate 148,665,368, forward strand.
TATAATCCTCCCGACCGAACGGCTAGGGGGTCTTCGCCATCGAACGTGTGGCTCGTATATAATCCGCCCGGCCGATCGGCTCGGGGGTCTTCGCCATCGAGCCTGCAGCTCGGATATAATCCTCCCGGCCGATCGGCTCGGGGGTCTTCGCCATCGAGCCTGCAGCTCGGATATAATCCGCCCGGCCGATCGGCTCGGGGGTCTTCGCCATCGAGCCTGCAGCTCGGATATAATCCTCCCGGCCGATCGGCTCGGGGGTCTTCGCCATCGAGCCCGTGGTAGCCACGGGCTCGTATATAATCCTCCCGGCCGAACGGCTCGGGGGTCTTCGTCCTCGTGGGACTAATACAGATCATATAAATAACCGAGAACAGATAACGGAAAAACTGACCTAGGTCATGAGAATGGCAGAACTATCTGGCGTCGTCCATCTTCACGTTCCAGATCAGGCGCGTTCCCACAGACGGCGCCAATTTGATCCTGTCTGGAAGCTGAGAAGACGAACCTGCCGGAATGACGTGTCTGGAAGGTTGACCGCATCCCCATGACCCGGTTGATGATCTATCCTCTATGTTGACCATATCGTCAGAAGTCCTCCTTCGGTCAACTGTACCTGTATCCAGCGACCGGGTTCCCCCGGTCTCTGGTACCTCGGTGTTCGAGGCGAATCCCACAGACATATAAGTAACCGCATAATAGTATAGCAATAAAATGAATAGATACCGAGTACGAGAACTTACCCTGGCCCAGGGGGGCGCCCTTGGATGGATGGAGGAGCTGATCGGATGCTGATCGAGTCGTCACGGTCCCGCCGGAAGGATGGATATGAATCAGTAACGGAGCTAGATGTAGGAGCAGCGGCGTGGAGTCCGGTGTGCCATGTATCCACAAGGCGGCATGTAAGCCGAGGCATAATGGCTCATAGGCCGATACACGGCACGCAGACCGGATAGCACAGATAGCTCATAATCATAATAAAGATGCAGAATAAAACCCAATGGATGTCCATATCACCACGGAGGGATGGATCTACGCCAAAAGCAGTGGAGACAACAAATGCACAGTCGTCGATGCGGACTGTCGGGATGCCAGAGCTAGCTGTGGGGGATGCTGGTCGCCGGAGGCGACTGCGACAGTGGCATCTGGAGGTGGCAGCGCTGGGCGCCAGAGGCGCTGACCGCCCAAGGCGGCTAGGGCAATGGCTTCCGAAGGCAGCGCTGGCTGCTGGAGGCGACGGATGTCGCTAAGGGCGGCGATTGCCGCCATCGGCGGCTACTGCCGCTGGGACAGCGAGAACCGCCAGAGGCGGTGCCCACTAGGGGCGTCGCTGACTAGGATCCGAGGCGCTGCTGGCGTGGAGAAAGGGCAGCAGCGCCCTCCGCCGGAGGTGTCTGCAGGCAGGAGGAGAGGGAGGAAAGGGAAAGATAGCCTGGACCCTGCCTGAGACGCTAACCGTGCGTCGCAGCGAGGCCGGCGTGGAGCTCGACGGTCGAGGACGAGGAAAGCATGAGGTCCGTCCGCTGGCCGTCGAGAGGGTGAGGGTCTGCTTGAGGAGGCCGGAGGACATGAGAGGGAGGAGAGGGGCAACCGGTGGCAGGCTTCGGCGCCAGCGAGAAAGGGGAAAAAACCCACTGGCGGCGGCCTCCTCCACACACGAGTCGCGCCCTCTAAGAGCACGAACCGTGCTCTTTTAAGCCCAAAAACCCTAAAGGCGAAATGACAAAAAAGCCCTCCTCCTTCTCCTTAATTACTCCCATGCCATTCCCTATATCCGGATCAGCGTAAAAGGAGAAAAGGACATGGGAACATCTTCTGACAGCGGGTATGTTCGACGATTAGGCCATACGCAGGATCTTATGACAGAGGGTTCCGCTGTCCCATCAGAGGTGTGCTCGGACTGTAGCAGTATGGTGTCAGGTAAGCTTTTCTGACAAGCCCATACTGAGGTATGGGTTGGGGACACGTATTCACCTCGGTATGTGTGAGTGAGCCCCTTCACAGCTCTATATAAGGAGCAGCACACTTCGCCGGAGGTACGCACTCTTTGATATTCGAAGTCATCTCTTTGTTGTCCACTTGCCTGACTTGAGATTCAGAGGATCGTCGCCGGGAACCCCTTCCCGGCCCGATTTCCTTGCAGGTTCGCTGGAGGTCCGCACGACCGGTCGAAGATCTACATCAGCAGTTTGGAGAGCACCACGTGCCCAGCGTCTGTTGATTCATCGTTCGGACAGGATCAATTTGGCGCCATCTGTGGGAACGCTCCTGCATCAGATCGGAAGCAATGGACGAAGTTGGACGACCGCACTCGGTGATACTCTCCACAGAGGAGCTCGACGCGTTGATCGAGACAAGAGCAGCGAAGCTTGTGGAACAGAGACAGAAGTCACAAGGCGAGCGGATTGAGCAGCAAGCAACATCAGCATCAGGGGGCCGAGCGGAAGCACCTCATGCCACGGTTCCATTTCATCGAGCCTTATTCCGCACGCTTCCTGAAGCCGTAGCAGTGAATCGTGACCGAGGATCTTCGTCAGATGAAGTACCAATACGAGGCAACAGAAAAGGTAAGGCCCCCCGAGCAGACACCTCCCCCGAGCGGGTCAACCGTCAATTCTCAGAGGCCATCCTGCGGGACCCTCTGCCAAAGCACTATGTGCCCCCGGCGATCGGTGAATACAACGGAACCACCGACCCGGACGATCATTTGGGTAAGTTCGACAACACAGCTACCCTTCATCAATACACAGATGGAGTGAAGTGTTTGGTTTTCCTTACCACACTCTCGGGATCGGCTCAACGGTGGTTTCGGAGGCTGCCGGACGGATCCATCACAAGTTTCAAAGACTTCCGCACGGCCTTCCTCCATCACTTTGCAAGCAGCCGGCGTTATCAAAAGACAAGCGTCAGCCTGTTCGCCATCAAGCAAGAGCCCAGAGAGCCGCTCAGAGCTTATATCCAGCGATTCAACCAGGTGGCCATGGACATTCCAACGACCACCTCAGAGACAATGATGAACGCATTTACGCAAGGCCTTGTGGACGGGGACTTCTTCCGCTCGCTCATTCGGAAGCCGACCCGAGACTACGATCATATGCTACACCGGGCCAATGAATACATCAATGTGGAGGAAGCGAAGGCGGCTCAAAGGAAGGAAGCTCCAACTGAGCGGGCGCCCACTGTCGAGCGGAAGCCGCACACTACCCATCAGCCACCCAGAGGACCGCGAGCTGAAGCATCCCACCCCCCAGCAACATGCAAGATCCCACGCCATTCAAGAAGTGTCTGCCGAGCGGCCCAAATCTAAAAAGAAGGTATGAACCCCAATGTTTTGTTCATTTCACTGGACAGACACGCATAATACAAGAGACTGCCGAAGCCTTCCCTTGATCGCCCACCCCGTGCCCCGAGGTGGCCACCGTCGATTGCCATCATCCGACAGGCGACAGCACCCTCGTGAAGCCGATCGGATGATATCCAACAGGCGGCCACCGACTCCCGAGCGGCATCATACTCCGAGGCGTGAGGACAATCCCCGGAGGTCTAGGGAGCAGCCTAGGCCATCTGCTCGGGAAGAAGAAAATAGAAGTAACACTTCCCGAGATGAAATCAACATCATTGCTGGGGGGCCGACCGGCGGCGACTCCAATAGAGCAAGGAAGGCGAGCGTTAGACAGCTTCAGATCCATGCGGTCGGCTGCAGCCAAGAGCGAGCGAGCGGTCCCGAAATCAGTTTCGGGCCCAGGGACTTAGAGGGAGTCGAAGTGCCACACGACGACGCTCTCCTCATCAAGGCGGTAATAGCCAACTACACTATTCACCGCGTTTTCAATGATACAGGAAGCTCAGTCAATATTATATTCAAAAAGGCCTTCGACCAACTACAAATTGATCGAGCCGAGCTGCTGCCCATGACAACCCCCCTCTATGGGTTTACGAGCAATGAAGTTCTACCGGTCGGACAGGTCCGACTGGCTATCTCGCTGGGAGAGGAGCCGCTCAAAAGGACGCGTACTGCAAACTTCGTCGTTGTCGACTCTCCCTCAGCATACAACGCCATTTTGGGGCGACCGGCGCTCAACGAGTTCCGAGCGGCCGTCTCCACCTTCCACCAGAAAATCAAGTTCCCGGTGGAAGATAAAGTGGGAGAAGTATGAGGAGACCAGCTGGCGGCTCGGCGATGCTACGTCGAGATGGTCCGAGCTGAAGCTAATGCCGCCCGGAAGACGCCACAGATCGAGGTGAACGCTATAACCGAAAAATCTCCCTCTTTGGTTTACGAAGAAAAAGAGGAAGTGCAGATTCACCCGACCTGATCAGAGGCCACCACATTCATTGCTGCCGATCTGGAGGTGAGCCAGAAAGAGGAAGTGATCAAATGCCTCTAGAGAAACTGGGATATCTTCATTTGGTTGACGCACGAGCTGCCCGGAATTTCACCAAGTATAGCGCAGCACGAGCTCCATGTCCGACCGGACGCTCGGCCAGTAAAGCAAAGGAAGAGGGATTTCAGCGCCGAGCAAAATGCCATAATCCGAGCGGAGGTTGAGAAGCTTCTGGAGGCCGGCCACATACGCGAGGTTCAGTTCCCGAGCTGGCTGGCAAACGTGGTACTAGTCTCCAAGCCGGGCAACAAGCGGAGAGTTTGCATCGATTTCCGGGATCTCAATAAAGCATGCCCTAAGGATTTTTATCCTCTACCCCGAATCGATCAACTGGTGGACTCCACAGCCGGCTGCGAGTTGATATGCATGCTCGACGCCTATCAGGGTTACCATCAAATGCCGCTCGCTCGAGAAGATCAAGAGAAGGTCAGCTTCGTTACAGCCGACGACACTTACTGCTACAATGTGATGCCGTTCGGACTGAAGAATGCGGGGGCAACCTATCAGAGACTGATGAACAAAGTGTTCAAGGAGTAGATCGGGCGCAATTTGGAAGTATACGTGGACGATATTCTCATCAAAACCGTCCGATCGGCCGATCTCTTCAAAGACATGGAGGAGACTTTCCGAACGCTGAGGAAGTATGGAGTTAAGCTGAACCCTCAGAAGTGTCTATTCGGAGCAAAAGGCGGGTGTTTCTTGGGCTACATAGTGATCGAGCGGGGCATCGAGGCAAATCCCAGCAAGGTGAAAGCATTACAAGATATGCCGCCCCCAAGAAATCTGAGGGAAGTACAACGCTTGACCAGTCGGATAACAGCATTGTCCAGGTTCATCTCAAAGACAGCCGATCGGAGTCTCCCGTTTTTCAAAATCTTGCGCAAAGCCACTAAATTTCATTGGGATGAAGATTGCGATCGGGCGTTTAAAGAACTGAAGGCATATCTGAACTCTCTGCCTGTACTAGCAAAGCCAGTTGTGAGTGAGCCGCTCTGTATTTACTTATCTTCAACGGAGCAAGCAGTAGACTCGGCATTAGTGAGGGCGAGTGGAGAAGAACCTGTGTATTTCTTAAGTCATATTTTAAAGGACGCAGAATCTCGCTACACTGGGCTCGAGAAACTAGCTTTTGCCTTGGTCCTCGCCGCTCAGAGACTTCGCCCCTATTTCTTGGCGCACACTATCATCGTCCGGACGAATAGCCCTTTGGGAAGAGTGCTGTTGAACCCAGAAGCGTCCGGACGACTCATCAAATGGACAACGGAGTTGAGCGAATTTGACATTCAGTACCAACCCCGCTCGGCGATAAAGGCGCAGTCCTTGGCAGATTTTATCACCGAAGTACAAAGGCCTGAGCCCGAAGCTATGTGGAAAATATTTGTGGACGGATCGTCCACTCGACTCGGGAGCGGGATTGGCGTGCTATTACTCTCTCCCCAAGAAGAAAGGATGCACTTATCCGTCCGGCTGGATTACAGAGCTACAAACAACGAAGCGGAGTATGAGGCCCTTATAGCCGGCTTACAGGCCGCCCGGCATGTTGGGGCCTGTCGGGTGACACTGCATTCAGATTCTCAATTGGCCGCTCAGCAGCTCTCTGGCACTTTTGAGATTAACAACGCTCGGCTCAAACTCTACGCTGAAGCCTTCGAAAAGCTCAAGGCCAATTTCAGAGAAGTCATTATCCAGAAGATACCCCGAGCGGAAAACCATGTATGGCAGATGAGTTAGCCAAATTCGCAAGTTCAATCACGCCGGTCGTCATCCAGCAGCCAATCGAACAAGTATCTTTGGTAGCACACGTCGACCGGATGGAGGGCCTCGAGTTTCTGAGCGATTGGAGGACAGCCATCATAGAATTTCTTCGGTCGGGGGCAACACCATTCGATCGGGAAGCAGCCCAGCAATTAAGGAGGAGAGCCGGTCGGTTCACGCTCATTGGAGACTAACTCTACAAGAAGGCTTTCTCCCGTCCGCTTTTGAAATGTGTGAGCTCGGAAGACGCGGCATACATCCTCCAAGAAGTGCATCAAGGATCGTACGGAGGGCATCCGGGCGGACGATCGTTGGCTGAGAAGATCCTGTTGGCCGGATACTTCTGACCAACCTTGCAAGAAGACACCGCTCGGACCTTCGTGACGTGCCTTTCCTGCCAGAAGTATCACAACTTCTCCCACCGACCGGCGGAGGAAATGAAAGCAGCTACATTATCATGTCCGTTCGACCAGTGGGGAATGGATATTGTGGGTCCATTTCTCATAGCGACCGGTCAGCGGAAGTTTTTACTGGTGGCTGTCGACTATTTTTCCAAATGGGTGGAGGCCGAGCCACTTGCCAAGATCACCGAGCAGATGGTCAAGAAGTTTATCTGGCAGCATATAATTTGTCGTTTCGGCATCCCTCGTCGGCTCGTATTTGATAATGGACGACAGTTCACCAGAAAGCTGCTAGAAGATTGGTGCAAGAGTTATGGTATTGAACAACACTTTACTTCCGTGGCGTATCCACAAAGCAACGGCAAAGCGGAAGTAACCAACAGAGAAATCCTTAGAATTCTTCGAGCCCGACTGGACCACATGGGAGGAAGTTGGGTGGACGAGCTGCCAGGCGTCTTATGGGCCATCCGCACGACCCCAAAAGAAGGAACGGGCGTCACGCCTTTCCATTTGGTGTATGGCGACGAAGCGGTTATTCCAGTCGAAGTCGGCGTCGAGTCCGTCCGGATCCAGAATTATGATGATGACAACGCCGAGCGGAGGAACGTGGAGCTGGATTTGGTCGACGAAGAGCGAGCCAAGGCGTCCGTCTGGCTGATGACGTACCGGCAACGGATGAAGCAAAACTACAACCGGCGCGTAATCCCCAGAGCATTCCAGGTTGGCGACCTTGTCTGGAAGAAAGTAAAGCCGGTCGGAGACATTGGCAAGCTGGAGGCTCCTTGGGCGGGCCCCTTCAAAGTCATTGAGAAGCTCCGCTTGGGTGCTTATTATTTGGAAGATGAAGACGGACGGCGGCTGGATCGACCATGGAGCGCGAATCATCTCCAGCCGTACCGAGCTGGGTGAGAGGTGCACTAAATGTAATTTTATATATATTTTGGTCGTCCGTGTCCTTGTAATGCAGGAAGCAAAATGATATAAGATGGCAAATATCTCCGCCGAACGGCAGTGTTAAAATTAGCCTTAAAGACCGTCGAGCTCCGACGTTAAAAATCGAGAGTCGAGCCGGCGACTATAAACCCTCCGAGCGGAAGACCGCCGAGCTCCGACGTTAAAAATCGAGAGTCGAGCCGGCGACTATAAACCCTCCGAGCGGAGGACCGTCGAGCTCCGACGTTAAATATTGAGAGTCGAGCCGACGACTATAAACCCTCAGAGCGGGAAGGCACTTCGTAAATGCCGGCGAAAATCCCGTTTGCGAAACAGAATGTGTGCAGCCGAGCGGACTAGATATCCAAAGGACTTCGTAAAAAGCCCTTTCGGACGCGAGAAAGGAGGGAGGAAAGGCGAATGACAAGGAGAATTAAGGGAATACGAACGGTAGTTGGTAGTCCGAGCGACTAGCACATGCATTGATTAACAAGAAAAAGCAAGGATAACATTAATGAAATTAAAGCCGAACGGACGAATTACAAAAAAGATAGTTTTTGGACGAGCGACCGAATTACATATAAACTTCTACTCTAGATAATCGTAAAGGTCCTTCGGGATGTTGTCGAGGAGCGCCACTTGATCTACGGCCGGGATGAGAGCGGAGTCGGGAAGAAGACCCTTGGACTTCAAATATGTCGTCATGGCGGTCATAGCAAGGTCGAAGGCAGTGTACATCCGTTCGCAGACTTTCTCTGAAAATTTAGCCGAACGGATGTAGTTTAGCTGCAGGGCTGCGACTCGGCCAGGCTCAGCCTCCTGATATTCTTTGAAAGCCTCTTGGGAGGCGGCGAGGGACTCCTGTAGAGTTTGCAGTTCGTCCTTATGCTTATTTGCATCGGCCGAGCAGCCCGCCTTCTCTCCATCAATCTACTCCATCAGCTCCTTCACTTTTTGCTCCAGCCCTCGAGCCTCTACATTCTTCTTCTCCAGGTCTGAGATAGCCGTGTTCTTTCGCTCGGTTGCCAAGCTTATCTTACGATCTAGAGATTTATTCACACGCTCGAGCTCGACCAAAGTGTGGGCCTGATCGACCGTCTTCTTCCGCTCGGCCTCCAACAAATCTTGGGTCTTCTTAAGCTCTTTCTGCAACTCAGAGTAAGAAGGGCCTTGGGAGCCGGGCGGACCGCCTGTAGCCTTCAGTCTTCTCAATTCTTCGTCCACCATCGCCAGACGGTTGGAGACAGCTATCTCCTCCACCCATCTCTGAAAAAAAAAGGAGAAAAGAGAAGTTGTTAGTGGCCGATCAGCAAGAATGCATAAAAACTCAGAAGAAAATGCACTTACCCCAGTAGCCTGCTGCATATGGCTATTGGCCAAATTGCGGAGAGGAATCATGGCGACGCGTGCCCGAGCGTCGGCCCACATTTCAGCTAAAGGCCCCTTTATTGTGATCATGTGCTCGGGCGCGGTGGGTCGATCGGCCTCGGGCAGCAATTCTTCGGTCGGAAGGTGAAGTGAGACTCGGACGGTGCGGCGTCGACCGGGGGTCGTCTAGGTGGAAGCCGGAGAAGGAGCGGAAGCCGGCGCAGAAAACTGGGACAAAATTATAGAACGATGGACTTGGCAGGGAGCGGGCGGAAGGACGCTGACTGGAACGACCTCAAGAGGGTCCGCAGAAGCGTCAAGTTGGGAGGGAGTCCGATCGGACGAAATCACCTCGACCTCTGGAGCTTTGCCTCGAGAAGCGGCGACAACCCGTTCGGATGGATGGATCGCAGAAGTAGCCGAGCGGAGTGGCGTTTCCGCCCGGCGTCTTTTTTGTCGAAGGGGGCGCTTTTCTTCTTGCGCCGAGCCCTCCTCCCGAGCGGAAGGCTCTCGACTAGCAGTTGCGCCAGCCGCTTGCTCTAGAAGAGAAGTCTGAGCGGCCGACTCCCCAGCATTGGTCCCGCTCTCCCCCTCGTTAGAGCCGACCGGCTGGATGCCGAGCGTCTCCATTTCTTTGGTCGTCGCGGCTTCGAGCGCCGCCGCCTTCCTCTTCAAAATACCAGCCATCACCGACTCCATGACAATATTAGCTGCAAGGGAAAAAGGAAAAAATCAGTTAGCAATTAAGGCAAAGGTATGAGTAAAATTCTTACCGAAGCCTCTCGGGAGGGGGGTTCTGATCGGACTTAAGCCGAATATGTACATAACCCCTTCTGGAAGGAATTTGTTGATTTCAAACCGCAGACCCGCGAGCATGTTGGCGGCGTGGAGATAATCCGGCCGGGTCTTGAACCTTTTGAGTTCTGGGGAGAGAGGATGGTCGACCTGCCATTGGGTTCGGAAGGGAGCCCGCTCGGGAAGGCGAATATAAAAGTAAAATTCTTTCCAATGCTTATTGGAAGAAGGAAGTTTATTGAAGAAAACCAAGCCGGGCCGAGCCTGGAACATGTAAGTGTCCGGCTCGGATTGTTTAGGGTAATAGAAATAATAGAAGACCTCCGGTCGGAGGGGAATGTTATGGATCTTGAATAGGACGACCACGCCGCATAGGAGGGGAAAGTTTTGGGGACTAGGCTTCCGAGCGGAATGCCGAAAAAGTTGCAAACTTCCACAAAGAAGGGATGGATCGGAAATCGCAGACCGACTGTAAACTGGTCGCGGAAAACACAAGAAGCTCCGCGCGGCGGTTTGTGTGGCCGAGCGGAATCTGTGGGTAGGATGATTTCAAGGTTGGAGGGGATGTCAAAACTATCTATCAGAATGTCGACGTCGCGCCGATCGAAGCGCGACTCCATGGCGGTATACCATGGGCCGAGGGCTTGGTCTTGTGGCTGGGAAGAGCTAGCCATTGTCCGAGCGAACAAAATCAAAAAAGACGAACGAGGATAAAAGGAAGAAGATGGCGACGAAACAGTACCCCGAGGATGAAAACTTGGGAAAGAAATGCAAAGAAAACACCAGAACCAAGGAGAGAAAATAGGAGAACCTTATAACGAAGAGGAGGATCGAAGGAAGAACACCGAAGATCGTCGGAGAGCAGAGGAGTTGGGTCGCCGGAGCACTGAAAACGCCGAAGCTTCTGGGCACGCGAGAGCAGGAATGCTGCGAAGGCAAAGAAAGCGAAGGCTTTATAGGGATGAGCCCGAGCGGCCTCCACCGTCGGATCCAGGTCGCGAGAATCGGAGCACGCATCACGCCGTTCATTTCGAACCGTCTCGATCCCATCAGAACACCATGCCGCCGCCGTACAATGACGGCAGCACCGCCACGTGGCATTCAGCCATTGGAATGCATTTAATGAGCGCATGCTCAACCTTAATGATGGAGATTGGCGGAAAATTCGAAGAGATGCTGGGGAATGTTGACGTTGACTGGCGTTTTAGCTGCCCCTTGTTTCCGTGCGGATGGTAGTTGCAGAGAGCCGCTCGGCCCAACTGATGGTCCAGTCAGTCGGACTAATCGCCTCCTTCGACTAGACTTGAAGGGGAGGCAAGTGATTCGGTAGTAAGGAGGGCCCCCCCTAAGCAGAGTCAACGCCACGTGGAGGTTGAAAGGCAAAAGGTCAATCAGAGGCTTGCCCGAGCGGATAAAGATTGGGGTGACCGACAAGGTTGAAAGGCACCCTGGCGGGGAGTCGGGGTTCCGACGCTCATGGGGAACAGGGTCGCCGTGCCGATCGGGGAGCCCGCTCAGCCAAAGACATAAAGTAGCAACACTGCGAACAACCCAGAGTACACGACCGGGAATCTCCCGAGCGGACCAGCACTTACGACCGGCCGGACGTGAGAGAACTGCCGGCCGGCCGGACGCTCGGTATGGCGTAAAAGGAGAAAAGGACAAGGGAACATCTTCTGACAGCGGGTATGTTCGATGATTAGGCCATACGCAGGATCTTATGATAGAGGGTTCCGCTGTCCCATCAGAGGTGTGTTCGGACTGTAGCAGTATGGTGTCAGGTAAGATTTTCTGACAAGCTCATACTGAGGTATGAGTTGGGGACACGTATTCACCTCGGTATGTGAGTGAGCCCCATCACAGCTCTATATAAGGAGCAGCACACTTCGCCGGAGGTACGCACTCTTTGATATTCGAAGCCATCTCTTTGTTGTCCACTTGCCTGACTTGAGCGTCGGAGGATCGTTGCCGGGAACCCCTTCCCGGCCCGATTTCCTTGTAGGTTCGCCGGAGGTCCGCACGACCGGTCGAAGATCTACATCAGCAGTTTGGAGAGAACCACGTGCCCAGCGTCTGTTGATTCATCGTTCGGACAGGATCACATATAAAATCAAAGAATCGGCAAAAAAGCCCACGTTGGGCCTGATATGGAATCATATCAGGCCCAACATGAGTTGTTTTTGTCGATTCTTTGATTTTATGTATAAACATCTATAAAAAGCCGAAATAAATAATGAACACCATATTTGAACTCCTTGCAACATCAGAAATCCATAGGAACTGAAATGAGTGCAATCGGAGCTCTCTAGGTCCATCAATGGGTTTTGGTCAAAACCCACTGATGGACCTAGAGAGCTCCGATTGCACTCATTTCAGTTCCTATGGATTTCTGATGTTGCAAGGAGTTCAAATATGGTGTTCATTATTTATTTCAGATTTTTATAGATGTTAATACATAAATTAAAGAATCGGCAAAAAAAATCATGTTGGGCCTGTTATGATTCCATATCAGGCCCAACGTGGGCCTGATATAGAAGCATATCAGGCCCAACTTGGACCTGATATGAAAGCATATCAGGTCCAACAGGGTTCTCAGTGATTCTCCAATACATTCTTTGCCTGAAGCTATGCCTAGATCAAGAAATTATTCCTCTCTATTTCGGTTGCACAATTCCATTTCTCGTGTGTTCCCTCGCAAAAAGTATTAATTCGGAATGCTGAGTTGCAACAAATGGATCAGTAGGTAATGAATGAGAATGCTCCTTCGTAGTGAAAACTGCATGATGAATGGAATTTTGCATGACTAAATCAAGCCTGGTTGGACTCTGAGGTTGTGAATAACTTGTTCAATTGGTCAGGGTTGGAGCTGTGTCCCTATCCCAATTGATCTCCCTTTAGTCCAGTACAACATTCATTATCACTATCTCAAATGGAGTTACTATAAGTTTACGTATTCAGTATTATGCATGTAACTATTACTGATTCAAGGATACATACAAATAAAAGAAATGTAACATATGTATTAAAATAATTCCATATCAGGTTCAACATGGGTTTTTTTTACAATTCTTTGATTTTACGTATAAACATCTATAAAAAGCCAAAATAAATAATAAACACCATATTTGAACTCCTTGCCGCATCAGAAATCCATAGGAACTGAAATGAGTACAATCGGAGCTCTTTAGGTCTATCAGTGGGTTTTGATCGAAACCCACTGATGGACCTAGAGAGCTCCGATTGCACCCATTTCAGTTCCTATGGATTTCTGATGTTGCAAGGAGTTCAAATATGATGTTCATTATTTATTTTGGCTTTTTATAGATGTTTATACATAAAATCAAAGAATTGACAAAAATGCCCACGTTGGGCCTGATATGGAATCATATCAGGCCCAACGTGACCCTGATATCATTCCATATCAGGCCCACGTTGGGCCTGATATGGTCGAAACCCACTAATGGAGCTAGAGAGCTCCGATTGCACACATTTCAGTTCCTATGGATTTCCGATGTTGCAAGGAGTTCAAATATGGTGTTTATTATTTATTTTGGCTTTTTATAGATGTTTATACATAAAATCAAAGAATCGTCTAAAACAGCCCATGTTGGGCCTGATATGGAATGATATCAGGCCCACGTTGGGTCTGATATGATTCCATATCAGGCCCAATGTGGGTATTTTTGTCAATTCTTTGATTTTATGTATAAATATCTATAAAAAGTCAAAATAAATAATGAACACCATATTTGAACTCCTTGCAACATCAGAATGCATAGAAACTGAAATGGATGTAATCGGAGCTCTATAGGTCCATTAGTGGGTTTTGACCAAAACCCACTGATCGACCTATAAAGCTCCGATTACACTCATTTTAGTTCCGGTGAATTTCTGAAATTGTAAGGAGTGCAAATATGCTATTCATTGTTTATTTTTGTTTCTTCATATGTATTAAAATGTTATTAAAAGATTAACTAATATTATTCATATGTTCTGCAAAAAAGATATGAGAGAGAAGAGAGAGAAAAATAGTGGAGAAAAGAAAAAGATAAAAAAGTTAAATTGTCAAGAGGGTAAAATAGGAAATGCATTTAAAAAAATACGTTATTTGGTAAATATCAAACTAAAGTGGACCTTTTGATAAATTTAGATCTCTACATATGCTTTTTTTTGGTAAATTGTCATTTTTGTTTAATTTCACTTGTCTTTTAAAATAATTTTTTTTTTTTTCAGATTTGCTATAATTTGGTTTGGTTTTGTTCAATATCTCGCGACACGCAATAAATCGGCCGATATGATTAATATTGATAGACAAAGGCGATACGACATGAAAGTCAAAATTTTCCAAGTCAAAATCAAGAACACGTAATAATAACTCGTCTTCGGAAGCCGCGTGTCCGAGAGACATGGGGCCCCTCCCGCTCATTTCCTCCTCCTCGTCGTCGATCTCCGCCACCACCACCGCCTCCTCCTCCTCCTCCTCCTCCTCTTCTTCCCATGGGCGACTTCTAGGGTAAGGGTTTCCACCTCCTTCCGTGCTAACCTACCCTGCTCTCTCGCCACCCATGTCCTCCGCCTCTGTCCTTGTCATGCCTTGGTGGAAGAGCAACAGCAACGGTATCCTCTCCTCCCCCCCTTCCTTCGCTTTATCAACTTCGTCTTCTTCCTCTCCTCCGATGAGCAAGGGCTGGTCCAAGGATTCCTGCCTCTTCCCTTGGAGCAGCCGGGACAGAGATCCCCAGCTCACCCGCCAGCGCAAGCTCCGCCACCTCACCGACATCGAAATCGATGCCTTGGCCCTCGAGGCTGCCGCGCACGAATGCTCGAGTTCCAGGGACATGCCTGGTGCCACCAGAAATCTCGACACCCTACCCTCCCGTTGCGCGTCCTCGCCCATGCTGTTGCCGCGCCCGCTCCCCCTTCCCGCTGCTTCCCGAGCTTCGGCCTCGGACCAGGATTTGGGATCCTCTCCGCGGCATTCGGCGGGACGCCCTCCCTCTCCGTGGGAGAATTCGGGCAGGACCGAAGGTGACGGGAATGGAACGACCGCCGAGCCCTCGACCCTGTTTTCAGTAGGAAGGTATTATTTTTGCTTGCTAAATATCTTTCCTTGAGATGTGTAATTAAGGGATCCTTGGGCATCATTTTTTTTTTTTTTTTTTGCCTTGCAAATTATTATCTTTATATGAAATCATGGTTGCTTTTCCTTTTAGTCCTAATGGTAAACAATGGAAAAACATTTATGCAAAACCTTATGAAGGAAATAATTTGCATTCTCTAAAATTTTGGAGGACCTTGAGGTTCTGAACGTTCTTAACGTTGATATTGGAATCTTGCTTCTTAGGATGCCTACTTCTTATTGCTTCCTTCTGTTGGCATATTTTTAGCATTTGTCAACGTTTTTCAATAACTGCGAGGTGCTTGAAGAGAATAGATGTTTGCTTTTCTACCTCACTCTTACTAAATATTTTGTACCAGTGCTACTATTTCTGTAATAACTTTGATGTTATGATTGTGAGTATTGGCATATCACTTCTGTGGTGTCTCTATGAGAGGACATGCTGGGGAAATTTTCTTAGTCTGAGGATATTATAGTATTAGAAACAAAAGATTCATTGTTCTTTTTTGTGTACAGCATGATTCTCTGGAAGTAAAAGTAAATTTACACTTATCTTGTTATTTAAAATCATTTTTTGAGGAAGAGGAATAGTTATTTAAAATCTAACTTTACTAGTAGTGAATTGCTGAGATGTGAAAGAAAAAGATTACCAATTGCTGGTGTATGGCGTACTGAATCTCCCTTCCTTTGATTTCCAACAAAATGTACATCCATTTCAATGGAACATTTCAGTGCATATATTTCCAGTTTTACTTAGAATTAGGAGATAAATCACACTATAATGGCATTCAAACACCCAAGTTACTAGTTTCCCCTAGCCTTTGGAAAAATTGCTCTCTCCCAAGACATTGTTATCCCAACAATTTAATGCCCCCATTGAGTCCTTGTATACTATTCAAAGCATAAATTTCACCCTTGATACTCTTTATTAAAAATAGTATTGGTTTTAGAGGGATTGCCTTGTTACTAAAAATCATTCAAGCAGTAAGTTGTTTTTTAAGTCAAAGAGTACAGTTTTTAGCTGCCTTGAGGTGGTTGTGAACATTTGTAACTATGTTTAATGTCAGCCAGCCCTACTGGTATGTTTCTGGAATGTAGAAAAAAAAAAGGAAAAGAAAAAGACAATTCAAAGAAATATGAGAAAATAAAAAAAGAGGATAAACATCTTAAGTTTTAACTGTTCTCTTTTAAGGTTATACATCACCCAACATCACTCTAGTATTGCAATTGACATACATTGACACTAACCTAAAAAATTATTCTAACATTCTGTTTGTTTGTTTTTCACTGCTTGTCGCTATTGAAACCCTTTATGCTACAAACTTTGTATGATCTTCAAAAGCATATTATTTGATAATTACTGAATATATAATTTTTTTATCTGTTGTAAGAACTGTTTTTATTACATAGGAAATATTTTTCTTATTTTCCTTTGTTCTTTTGATTTTGATATCGAGGAAATGTTGCTGACTTGCATTTGTTACACTGCAAAGGTTAGCTTGCCAGACTAATCCACAGAGTAGACAGCATGTTGACAAACCATCAAATCTGACAACAATTAGTTACCGGAGGAAAGAATTCCCAAATCCAAATTCTTCCAGTACTATGAACTTCAGACTGAAGATTCCTGCTAAAACTGTTGCAATTGGTGATTTTGCAAGCCCTATTGCTAGTCCTATACGTAGTCCCAGGAGATTGAGTAGTGCAGACTCTTTGCCTTCTGGCAATGGCAATACAGGCCTTAAAGTGTCATCAGCACCAGAGATCTCTACCATGGGTCTGGTGACAGCTTTTCTGTCAAAGACATCACCTGATAAGATGATTCATAGTCCTGAAATTTCTCCATTTTCTAGTCCAAACACTAAAGATAATATATCAAAATCTAGAAATCCTAGTGGGCCTCCTTCACCCTTGCACACAAAGAAGTTCCCAGAGAGCTCATCTAGACAACATGATAATGGTGGTAACGTAGAAGTGCACCCACTTCCTCTCCCTCCTGGGGCATCTCCTCCTTCACAATCAACTTTTTCTCATCAAAGTGCAGCAAAAGCAGAGGTGCCACACAAGACTAATCAGTGGCAGAAAGGAAAACTACTTGGAAGTGGAACTTTTGGTAATGTTTATGAAGCCACTAACAGGTACAGCACATTTGTGTTCTTTTATAGTTGGTATTTAGTTCTTTTCTTCTTTTCCTTTTTATGTAATTTATACACTTTAACAGACACACTGGTGCTTTATGTGCGATGAAAGAAGTAAATATAATTCCTGATGATCCCAAATCAGCTGAATGCTTGAAGCAGTTGGAACAGGTTAGTTCTCAATATCACATGTTGCATATATATCTACTTATTTTGTAAACCATAGTACCTTCTCATTGGGTTTTTCATGCTCTGTGCAAAGTTAGCTAATTCCATAGACATTAATGGCTTTGTCTCAACCGCATGTCCTCTTCCCTAATCAGCTAATATTTCCAATTCTTCATTGACATTGATTATTTGTGACTGATTAATTGATTAACCTTTGTTTCCCATTTCCTTCAGGAAATAAAGTTTCTCAGTCAATTTAAGCATCCTAATATCGTTCAATACTATGGCACAGAAACAGTGAGCTTTGTTTATAGTTATCCTTAATCTTTTATCTTTCCTTTTCACATCTTTATTTAAGAATTTGGTTTTGGATATGCAGATTGAGGATCAGCTGTACATTTATTTAGAGTATGTCCACCCTGGCTCAATTAATAAGTATGTTCGACAGCATTGTGGAGCTATGACTGAATCAGTGGTGCGCAATTTTACCCGTCATATTTTGAATGGGTTGATTTACTTGCATAGTAAAAACATCGTGCACAGGTCAGTTTTCTGATGCTGGTGAATCTCATTACATATATCTGGTGGTTCCTTTATTATATTTTGGGTGAACTTTGTTCACCCTTAATTGTTTTGAAAATAAATATTTTATTTATTTATTTTGCTATACTCCCAAGAGATTGTATGGCAGCTCACAAATTCACAATTTAGTTTTTTTATTTTGGGTGAACTTAATTGTTGATGTTTCTTCTATGTGATTTTTTTTTTTCATGATGCTTTGTTACCATGATTGTCAACACTATTCTGATATATTTACTTCTTTCTTTTTACCTTCTAAACTTACATGATATATGTAGAAAATGATGCTAAAAAAATACATACTAGAGTTGATCTCATGGAGGTCATTCAACAAATGAGTTAGATTCTTTAGCAAATTCTGATGGATTGAATCAAGATGGAGGTCAATTTTGTTGAGAACACTGGAACCTCTGATCCTGAGAAAACAAGATTAAGGAGAATGTTTTTCATGTTATAGTTCAAGGCCTGGACTTGGAGAGTACCCAAAAGAGTGCCTGCATTTGTTGTTCAGTACAAGGATCTTGGGTTGAATGTATTGTGATTAACATGTAACATAGAATAAGGCCAGGGAAAGTGAAGTGGATTATGGTTTCTGTTATTTCTTGAAAAACAGTGTGAGGTGGGTAAAGCAGAGGAGATTACTTGTAGATTTGGTTTAAAGGTACAAGGTTAATCAAGGGTCTTGAACTAAATAGGTTAGGTATGATGAGAAATATCTCAGAACTATTTTTATCTCTGGGGATTTTTCATTACTAAACAAAATTACTTTATTGCAATGTCAGGCTAGTTATTCTAACCTAGAATAAAAATGTAAATCTTCAAGTGCAAGAATAAATAATTATAACAATCTCAATGGCCATTTACTGAAACTCACTAACATAAATGGAATTATCGATCTGTTTACATGGGGCCTTTTTATCCTGCAGGTTATATTGCAGTGTTAACATGGCATGCTACGTGCATGTCTTTTGTCATGTTGCACATTTTCCTTTTTTGCTCCTATATCTATTTTGTGCTCTGGTTAAGTCTTGTAATTAAGATGTTTCATTTTCCTTAGTCCCACTTTCTCATGGAGTAATTATATCCTAAAACAAAACATATAATATCATGGACTCCTATCCACCAAAGGCCAGAAACTTGATCCTTTTTCTTTTCTCACCTATGCACTATCATGAACATTTGCAGTATAGATTGCGTGCAGGGAACTAATTTCTTAGTGATTCTACTGCTCATTGATGAAAACTTTGATGATGTCATTTCCACAAGCGTTTATCTATTAGCACGACATCATTATTTTTAAAATGATTAATTGGGGACTTATTGGAAACAACCTCTTGCAAAAAACAGGGTAAGACTGTGTACAATGGATCCTTCCCCGGACCCCGCGTGGCGGGAGCTTCGTGCACCGGGCTGCCAAAAAAAAAAAGAATTAATTGGGGACTTACTTTTTGATCATCTATTCTTTCATTTTGAAGAGATGGAGTTGCACATTCTGTTGCAATCTGGCATACAATTTGTTCACATATATACACTTTTATCCTGTTCAAATTTTAATCAACTTACTGTATAAATCAAGAAGTATATTGTTTTTTTTTAAAAAATATTCCATCTGTTATGATTTTAACAACATTTCATACAAAAAGAGAAGTTGAATCTTCTGTTGCTAGAAAGGTGCAAATTTTGGCTTAGAAAACAAAAGCCCAGTATGTGCTCCTTTTTTTGTCTAAGACAGCCAAGGTTTGATGGTTCCTGTATTTCAATTTATGGACACAAATTAAGTTCCTAGATCTATACGCCACTAGTAACTTCACAGTATATATAATTGTTAAAGGAAATCTTTAATGTATGCCATTTTTTATCAGGGAAACAGTACA
Source organism: Zingiber officinale (assembly GCF_018446385.1). Lineage (NCBI taxonomy): Eukaryota > Viridiplantae > Streptophyta > Magnoliopsida > Zingiberales > Zingiberaceae > Zingiber > Zingiber officinale. Next base: position 148,684,880 of record NC_055988.1, read on the forward strand.
TTATTTAGACATGTAACTCTAATCAGTAGTTCATTCCTACAGAGATATCAAAGGGGCAAATTTGCTTGTTGATGTGAATGGCGTTGTCAAGCTTGCTGATTTTGGGATGGCAAAACACGTAAGCTTATTTTATGATTATAATTGAGCTACAATTTGTACACCAAGAATCATAGTCTTTCTGATATGTGCTTTATAATTTAAAATCTATTTTCTGTGCTTTTTGGAGGGTAAATTATTTGACATCATGGAAGTACCTATGTTTCCTGGTTGCTGTTCCAGTCAATTCTCAATATACAATTTGTTTTTGTCAGATGTAATCAAGGTTTAAAATTTTGACCCGTGCTGAGGTTTCGGTTTTGGACCGGAACGATACGGTTTCGGTACCGTATCGTGTCGTGCCGATATAGTTTCGGTATTTTTTAAATATAAAATATACTAATTAAAAAATAAAATATTTAACATAAATATTTAAAAAATAAATAATATAAAAAATAATCTTTAAAAAAAGGAAAAGATATGAAAATAGATAAATAAATAAAAATTTTATTATAATATTTAAATTAAAATAAATGAAAAATAAAATTAATTAAATAATTTTATGAGGGTTTAATAAAACCTCTTTAGATTATCTCCATCATAGTTAGGAGTTGATTAAAATAATTAACCTAAGTTTAATTAAAAAAATACGAAATCTGACACCACTCGTGAGCTCACGTGACTTCGGTTGCGCGACCCTTCAGCCATGGCCGCGGGGATTGCGTGACTCCTCCGGCGTGACTGCGGTGGTCGTCTGACCCCCTCTGCAACGGCCGCAAGGTCGTGCCACGCCTCCGCGGAGGCAGCGGAAGGGTTATGCAACCCCTCCGCTACTGTTGCAGGGTCGAGCGACCCCTCCGCTGTGGCCACGAGGTCATGCAACACGTCGCAATTGTTGTGGGTCTGGTGTGGGGGTCGTGCAGGTGCCGATCACTAGACGGAACAAGATGTTTCGCTCGTTTTGACCGTCTCGGCATGACACTTTAAACCATGGATGTAACACTAACTGCAGATTGCGGAATAATGATTGAGAAAAAAAATCTCTTCAAATATTCTCTTATTTAAACAAATGAATCTTCTGGTTCTATGTAAGACTCAAAATAAAAATAATATCCTTTACTTTGGTAGTGGTCAAATGAAAAAGATTTTTGGCCAATATGGAAGCTGTTTGAAGGGGAGTTTTGATGCAGCGGTAAAGTTGTTGCAGTGTGACTTGGTGGTCACGGGTTCAAGTTACGAAAAAAGCCTCTTGCAATGCATTGTACTCCGTACAATCCTTCCCCATGACCATATTGATGGGAATTTCGTGCATTAGGCTGTCCTTTTTCTTTCATAGAAGCCATTTGAATGTGAAAAGTGACTTATTTGAAGCTGTTTAAACCTGAAAAGTGACTTATTCCTTAACTGACATTTTTTTAAGAATAGTTTCTTAAACTATTTGGCGGTTTGGTATGACATGTTTTAACTCACTTGCTTCATTTGGGCCAATGATGTTTATCTTCAAAGTTCTGATTTTTAAAAAATAAATAATAAAACCACAAAAAACTAAGAACATCAAAGCATAAAAATGATCTACAAATAAAAATATCACAATGTAGATATTAAAATTCTATTATCTATTTAAAATAAAATTGGTATAAAACAAAAATATAAATTAAATGAAAATAGTTACATAGAAATATAAAGCATACAAGTTGTACCTTGAAAAAATTATAATTTATCTAAAACATGATAGATACATGATTTTTTAAAAATCCAGTTTTTAGATTTAATTTGGCCCAAATTTATGCTCAAATCTAACTTTGAAATTATGGAAGACAAACATTAATAAGAAATATTTGTGAAATGGGAAGCAAAAGATATAGCAAAACAGTGTGGTAAGATTTTAAAACATGATAAAAATATTTTAAGAGTAGGAAGAGCAGGAAAACCTAATCTGCATGACTTTGTTGGAATTAAAATTGACTATTTACTGTTGTTGACTTCTTTTCATTGTGCAAACATCGTGGTCAAGAATTTTCATCTTCTTAAATGTTAAAATTTGTCCCGGTTGTGGATTAACATAAAACTTGTTGTGGATTACTTTTGTAAATGCAATATTGAAATCATATCAATGTTATAACCCTAGGGATCAGGGAGTAAAATATCAAGGATTTGAGTTGGATGAGAAGGCAAAGATAACAAGGAAATTTCTAAGGTGACAATAGAAAGGGGTAGCTGATCAAGGGTGTCCAACTATATTTGATGTCACTGGTGCAACGTGGAGAACTTGAACCACATTGCACAAAGAAACTCATTCTTTCACAATTCAGAGATAACTAGAATGGTTTGAATAAAACAGTAATCTTATATCTTCATCTTTTCAACTACTAAGAGGTGAAGCCCAAATTAAGGATATAATTTGAGCTACTCGACAAAATCCAAAATTAAGGAAAAATGTTGGTCACTCTCATACCAAACTACAGTTAGAATTTGAGTCCTGGTTTATTGAATAAATTTACACAGTTAATGAGATGCTATGTGACACATTAGCTAATGTTTGTTATTTGACTGTTTTTCTTTAATCAGTTAAGTGGAGCAGCACGAACCCTTTCCTTGAAGGGTTCACCATTTTGGATGGCTCCAGAGGTATATTTCTTTTTTCCTTCTTTTTTTTTTCCTTCTCCAGCAACATAATTCATTTTTTGCTTCTATTTAGTAGTTTCAACTTGTATAAATTCTTCAATTGGTGGTTTTTTTTTGATAATTATCTTTTTTTTTTTTTTTCTGCTTGGTGATACTGAATTTGCTGGCATAAACATAGGAGTTGCTCTGTTTAACTGTAGAAAAGCAGTGTCTTTACTGTCAAAATCTGTACATCAACAACCAAGCCTTATCCCACTAGGTGAGGTCAACTACTCTCAAAATCTATATTATATCTAATATGAGTAAACATCAACTGCAGTTGAGTTTGGTTCTTGTAAGTTTTTGCAAGGTTGCACCTTTGACAGGCTTGTGTAGATGAATAGGATAATAAATACTTAAGGTTGTTTTTCACTATATTTGGTCAAAGCTCCTGAACTTTGTAATTTGTGGCAAAATCATTCTACCTGAATTGGCTTATGGTGATGGGCACAGCAGAAACATTAATACCTTTTCTGGGATGGCATACTGTTTGAGCATAAATTCATGTGAAGTTGAAGGAACTAGTGTTAAGGCATTGACTTCCATCTTATGCAGCAGCAGCCTGAATAGAAGCAAAAGAATGGATAACACACATAACCTGCTAGGAGAGAGGAGGCCATTTCCAATTGTCTTCAAATAATCCAAGGGCTAGTTTATCCCAAGATGAAAAAAAAATGGAGGGATGGATTAGTTTAGATGCATCAATATTATTTAATTTATTCTTATGTTCACTTACTCTTAGGGATGGAAAGGGATGTTTAACTTGCGCATATGTTCTGCTTGGTTCATTCAGCATGCTCAGATTCAATTCACCCAAATTTATCTATGCACACGACATTTCCCTGCTCGCTTGACTTTGTATGGATCAATCATCTAGTTTGGTTTGTCCACACCGATCTACCTCATTGGACTGCTCAAACCTCAAGATCGATTGGCCTATTCGAATTGATCAGCTGTTTGAGCTGCCGCGTGACCCACTTGGATCAATTGGTTCGCTTGGTTTTTCCCAGCTTGTTTTGCTTGTCTTGCTTGCTTAACCCACCCAACCCACCTAGCTTGTCTAGCTCACTCAAACCTACTGGCCTACTTGACTCATCTAAACTAACTAGCTTACCTTGTCCACTTGATCCGACCATCCTGCTTAGCCCACACAAACTGACTGAGCCACTTGACCCCCCTGACACGATCAAATTGATAGGCCCACTTAGTTTTCCCAGTCTGCCCAATTCGATTGATTCAGCTGGTATGTCCGACCTACTAGGTCAGCGTGGCTGGATTAATCGGCTCAACCAACCATCAAACTTTGCTAGATCACTCGATTGCCTAGCTTGTCCGACCCACTTGTCTTGCCCAGTTTGCCAATTGGACCAAGCACTCTTCCAGTTTGACACTTGCAAGTTTAATGTTGGGGCTTAAGGATGTGGTTCAGTTCTGATGAGTCACAAATGGGTATTATTTGAAAGGAGTTTTGGATGAGTATATCTTGATAGTAAGAGGTATTTAATTTCTGCTTAAGTTGGGTAGCACTGAAATGGTAAATAAAAGTATATCTCATCCATCCAAGTTCATCCTTTCTAAGAATATGTGAATAAACATTAAACAGTGTAAATTATGAAAATTTAAATTCATCATCTCTGTTATCCATCACTCATTTTTCCTTCCAGCTAAATGAAGGCTCTAAGAGTAAATCTAGATTTTCTTTTGTAGTTAGAAGCCAGTGTTTGGTTGGAGCATATGCTTCCTATATTGTTGTGCTTTCCGTAACACTTCAGAAATTGGAAAGGTTATATTTGATTTCCTCAAAACATTAATTGCATATCAGTACTAAGTTTGCTCCTTCAGCATATGGTTTTGGTAATCTCCTCTATCTGGACCCTATTTATCTTTCTACAGTGGATAATTTCTTCTGAACAGATGCAGAAGGTTGCAGAAATTTTAGCTTCTCATCTAATTTACTCCTCGGTTAATATTCACTTGACAGCTCCTAAAACCAAAAGATCTTTTTTTTTTTAAAACTCTAAATGTGTATTTCAATGATTGAAGAAATTGTCCAATATGTAACTCTTCTGCACCTTGAACCTGTTTTCCATTGCAGATGTTGCAGGCTACTACGAACAAAGAAATTGGATATGATCTTGCTGTTGACATTTGGAGTTTGGGTTGTACAATCATTGAGATGTTCACAGGGAAGCACCCATGGAGCAATCTAGATGGGGTTTGTATGCTTCTGATTTCAATTTTTTTTACATATGTTGCTTGTTGATTATGAAGTGTTTGGTTCATGAAATGGAATAGACAAGGAATAAAATAGTTATTCGTTGGGAATAGAACTATTCTTTATTTTGGTTTCATTGAATTGAATACACATAGAATAATATTCTTGTGTTTGCTTGATACAGATGTTATAAGAAATACATTAGTTTACACAATATAAATATTCCTATATAAATAATTTGTTTGACTTTTTCTTTTCATGGTTTACCATATCAATCTGTCCATCTCGACTAACCTGATTGTATTGATTTGGACTGGTCTAGTAGGTGTATCTGATGCTATTGTCCTATTCAGGCTAACCACTCCATTTAATCTTGTCCGACCTGAGCAGCCATTTGGGCCAGTCACCTGACTTTCACAATTGGTTCATCTAACCCAACTAATGTGGCACTCTGAAATGACTCTACTAGTTTGTTTGGGTTGATCAATCCAACTGGACAAGCTTGCCTGTCTCAACCTATTCAACCAATCTGCCTGTCCCTACCAACCAAACTAGCCTGCCCCTCAACCAACCTGACCGGTCTGCCCAAGTTTTCTTGCACCATTGGCTTGTCCAACCCAAGCAGCCTAACACTCCTAACTAGCACAACTAATCTGTCTAATCTAATCGACCTGACTAACCTAACTAGCCCACCTATCCCAATCAAAGCAATTAGCCCACAGGGCTCATCTGACACTCCTAATCCATTTGCCTAGCTTGACCTAACTGACTCGATCAACTCACTAGGCCTGTCTGGTCTAACCAGTTTGTTTGACCCATTTGCTTGGTTTGGTTTGTCCATCGTAACTGGCTCGATCACCCTGCCCACCCCAATAGGTTCAACCGACCTGCTCACCTTGATCGGGCCAATCAGCTTGTCAGTCCAACCTGCTCTTGCAATCTGCTTAACCTGCCTAGCTCCCAATTGGTTAACCTAGTGGAACCAATGAATGTGGTATTTGAAGGATTAAATAACTACCTTTGAATTTAGAACAACTATTTCATGAGAATAAGTATTTGAAGGTTTTTTTTACAACCAAATAAAGGGATATTTATCCCATGGAAACCCTATGCACCATTAGTTGCTTTCTTATTGCCGTTGTCAGACCTAAATATCTAAAGCTTAGCAGGTTAAAGGTGAAGTGCTAAGCTCTGTTTTCCTATAGATGTACTTCCTTTTTCCTTGAATCTGAATTAGTTTTGTTTGGTATGATAACAGCCCCAAGCAATGTTTAAGGTCCTCCTTGAAGATCCACCAATGCCTGAAACATTGTCGAGTGAGGGCAAAGATTTTCTCCGACGTTGCTTTCATAGGAATCCTGCAGAGAGGCCAACTGCCAAAATGTTGCTTGACCATCCCTTTCTGCAAAATGCGAACCACTACAATCTTCATGGTTCTCTCCAGGCTTTTGCAGGGATTAAACTCGTGAGTCGCAGATCTTTTTTTCAATGAATAGTTCTACCTGCATATTCTTTAGAATGCTCCATAAATGTTTGTTCTGACAGGGTTATCCTAAAAACCCAAAAGATAAAGGCAACTCCAATAGCGAACCATGCATTAAAAGGAAACCGATCTTCAACGGGTAATCCTTTTGTGAATTTTTAAAGTAAAATCTTTATCGTATCACATCATACTGGAAACAACTCTGATTTTACTTGTACTCACAGCAACAACAAACATTCTCACAAGGAGTTCCCTGAATCAGCTGCCTCCCATCTTTCTACTTGTTCCACTGCCAAGGTTTTTCCTAGTTTATCCCCTCCTCATTCAAGTTACACTGTGCCAGTTCGATCTGGTTCTTCAGCAAATACTCAGATTGAAGTGCAGTTCAATGTTGGCAATGTTCAATCCCGTGCATCCTTCAATCCTTTTGTGAAGGAGGACAAAAGTCACTTCTGATGTAGAGCCGCAATGCACCTGATGAAGAGGCTTATCTATTAAGAAGGATTTCCAAGTCTAAGGAAGGGAGTTGAAGAGGCTAATGTCATTTGAAGAATATTAGGATTCATCATAAGACTAACAATCAGTAACCTCAGAGCATCTGTTGAGCTAATGCTAAAAACGACCACATGATTCTTCTCCAAGTAAATACCAACCCCTAACCAATAAGGTTCGTCAAGTGTGAACTGGCTACATCCTCCGCACTGTGGGCAATGTTGGATGGGTACATGAAGCTCCATGTTGCAGTGTTGATCTTCATTGTTACAAGAAATCTTGTACTTGTACATCCAGTACATGGATGGGATAGGATGGGATGTGTCTCTAATGTGTATTTTTGTCGACATCAGGAATAAAGGTCAACACTGTGGATGTAAACCTCACATATTGTTGTACATCATCATTATATATACAATGTTGTCATGGTACAAGTACTGTGTTTTCTTGCCACCAAACATAGAGTTTTGCTTTATTTTCACCAAGGATTTCATTACTCGAATAAAATATGCCATAATCACATCATAGTTGATGAAAAGAATCTAGTGCCTTTCAAGTTTTGGGTTACATATGATCTCATGACATTCACCGAGTCTCCCATCATTGTTTCTGCAGTGGAGAAATCTTTAGATCAAGGCCTATGTTGACCCCATTAAAAGCTATTGGAGCATACATCCACAGTTCATCTGAGCTCAAGAGCTGCAACATGATCCCATTTATGAGTAAGATCGAAAAAGGACGCTCTTCTAATTGTTAGTTTTGGTTTTACTTACTTTTATTTGTAGCTGCAAAAACTTCACATAGTGGACAGCTTCCTCCAGCATTGTGCTAATGTCAACCTGTTTAATCATAAATGGCATCAATTAGATTACCAAGTTCGCTTTTTTTCGATACATTATGAAGTTGGAAATCAGTCTCTGAAGCTTACTTTAGTTCCATTAGGAACCAGGTTCTGTAAAATTCTCAGTCTCTCATTGATTCTTTCCCTCCTTTTCTGTATTCAAAATATAGTAGTTGGGAATAGAATATGTCGCAAGTAATAGCTTTTTCGCGAAGATATAATACCGATTTGTCAATGTTATGGAAAAAGAAAGAAGTGTTACCTTTGCATATAGACTCTGGGGATTAGTTGATGGTTCTTCTTGATCCTCTGAGATGCAGCTGCAAGAATTGAGAAAGTAAGTGTTGCCATTGTCGTTGCAGCCTTCCTCGACGCGGCTCCTAGTCCTCTTCGGGCCTCTCTTTGAAGTTCCACTCTTTTTCACCTACAATATTTTAATACGAGTCGAGTCATGTAAATCCATAATCAAGATCTTAAGCTTGATTTTGAAAACAAAAATATATCAAACAAAAGCAAGTCAAGCCAGACAACATCTAGCAAAGGCCTGTCAACAAGACCCAGCTCCTTAGGCCATGAATACACACACAATTTTCATTCCTAATTGCTCGAGCTTTTCACACTTACATTCGACAAAACTCGAGCCTTGTTGGATCTCTTGGTCTTAAGCATTTGATCATGAAGAGGAGCAGAAACAATCTCATTGCTAATGGCATCGTCACAAATGAAATGAGCCAAATCCTCAAATGCAGAGGTGGAAGAAATTGCTGGCTCTGGAGTTTGGCATCCCTCCATAAAGCAATCCATGGCTGATTCACTCAGATAATCAAAGCCATCATAGCCAAACTGGGGAGACCATGGCACAAATGGGACCCTAAAGCCTGTATCATGGCGATAATCTTGCTCAGAAGAATGTGCCATTATTTTAGGCACCTCTCTAAAGTATTTGCTTAGAGGGAATGTGGCTCAGGCATTTATACAAACAGGTGAAAGGCATGCTTCAGTGAGGTGCAGTTTACCCATTTAAGAACTTGTTCCTGTCGGCCATTGACTTTGTTGCTGATTGGATAATGATGGAATGACAAATGATTGGGAGATGAAGGAGGCTTGTGATCAACTGTGGCAAGAAGCTTTGAATGAGGGTAGGTGTAGGGTTTTTGATTAAAGTAAGGATGGAAGACAAGAAAGAGGTGAGCATGATCATGGAGACAGAGATTCCAAGAACTGGAATGTGTGAACTCTTTGACATCTTAAGTACAACAGCTAGAGATTATTTTTTTTGTTTTTGTTTTGTTTATTTCTTTTTTATGTGTTCGAATCATAGTCTAACATTCAGCTCTATGAATCATAGTAAATCTAATTGATTTTTTTTTTTCAAGTTTAGAAGTATTTTACAATTACATAAACATCCAACACTCCCCTCTATTTTAATCATCCTACTTATATTTGATATAAGATATTTCTCTTAATTCCTCCATCCTTTTAAAAAAAAAATGCTAAATACTTAAAATTCTGAGTTCTAGATAATTCGTTATCTCCTATCTTAACAATTATCTCATTATATCTAATATTACTAAATTTAAATTTCATATATTTTATTTTTTTTACTTTACTAAGCCTAAAATTTTTCACTTCTAATATTTTACTTCTAATATTTCTCATTAAGATTCGAGTTTAACATTTACTCATTCACATACTTCATCGGTAAATAAATGCACCATGATGTTACTTCTAATATTTCTCATCAAAATTCGAGTTTAACATTTACTCATTCACGTACTTTATCGGTAAATAAATGCACCGTGATATCATATCTTAAATAGGTCACGTTTTATTTATTAAAATATCTAAATTATCACATTTTGTTTTGATAGGAAGAACAATTTAGAGGAATAAAGTTCTATCCACTTTTGTGAATGTCCATAAGAAAGTCGATCTACTTATTACCAAAATAATTATATATTCATATTTTGATGATTTGCTAAAATAATAAAGATGTGAATTTTAAATTGAATATAGATGATAACGCTCACCCCATGGTTCAATATCACTGGCTCCACACTAAATACAGATAGATAAATTAAGGAAGAGAAGGGACATTTTACCCTATCACAACTGTCCTTTATACTGGAGAGATTAGATATCTAACGAAACATTTTATACTCGTTGAAAATTAACTCCAATATCTATTAGAGTAATCACTCATGTAGTGCAACACATGGGGACCTTATTATGAATTTCAAATCATGCATCAAAGAACGATCAAGAAAATTTCTAGAATCAAAGTAGTTTTTTACCATAATACAAGCTCCTCTATTTTAATCATCCTACTTATATTTTATATAAGACATTTCTCTTAATTCCTCCACAATTTTAAAAAAAAAATTCCTAAATACTTAAAACTCTGAGTTCCAGACAATTCATCATCTTTTATCTTAACAATTATCTCATTACATCTAATATTACTAAATTTAAATATCAAATATTTTATTTTTTACTTTACTAAGTCTAAAACTTTCCACTTCTAATATTTCTCATCAAGATTCGAGTTTAACATTTACTCATTCATGTACTTCATCGGTAAATAAATGCACCATGATATTACTTCTAATATTTCTCATCAAGATTCGAGTTTAATATTTACTCACTTTATCGGTAAATAAATGCACCGTGATATCATATCTTAAATAGGTCACATTTTATTTATTAAAATATCTAAATTATCACATTTTGTTTTGATAGGAAGAACAAGTTAGAGGAATAAAGTTCTATCCACTTTTGTATGGTAAATGTCCATAAGAAAGCCGGTCTACCTATTACCAAAATATATATATATATATATATATATATATATATATATATATATATATATATATATATATATTCATATTTTGATGATTTGCTAAAATAATAAAGATGTGAATTTCAAATTGCATATAGATGATAATGCTCACCCCATGATCCATATCACTGGCTCCACACTAAATACAGATAGATAAATTAAAAAAGAGGGGGCATTTTATCCTATCACAACTGTCTTTTATACAGGAAAAATCAGATATCTAACGAAACATTTTATACTCATTGAAAATTAACACCAATATCTATTAGAGTAACCACTCATGTAGTGCAAAGGGGTCTTATTGTGAATTTCAAATCATGCATCAAAGAATGATCAAGAAAATTTCTAGCTCCTTTTGATCCAAGGAAAGATGATAGCAGATAAAACAAAAATAAAACAAGATGTTGTTGCCTAATTTAGCTCGAGGTGGACTTCTTCAGTGACAATGACCCAACCAAGATATTTACATGGCATAGATCATTTCCCCGCTGCTTTCAATGTCGAGGTCTGGATCGGAGTAAAAATCCTCCATATCGTCGTCGTCAAGTTCCAGACTACCGAAAAGGTGCTGGTTGAGTCCAGACGTGCCAACTGCAGGGATAGTTGCCTCGGCCAAGATCTGCATTATCTCGTCGCTGCTTTGCATCGGTTGGTCAGGCTCTTCATACTGGCTGCTCATTGTGTTGTCATCCATCAGTTCGGCTGGAAGGTTCTTCAAGAACCACTCATGGTTGCGTATCTCGGGAATTGAAATTCTCTGCAAGTTCAGGTATTCAGTAAATAGGTTGAGGAATAGTGAATTATCATCAAAGTATAACTCATGAGAGGATAAATGAAGCTATATCACTTTAACAGATAATATACGTTCGATAAAAAAGGATATGGATATCGTTATTTAAGTGTAAATGCTGGGGTCTACATTTAAGTTGTGTTTAACAACAAATTATTAAGATTACTTGCTCTAAACTATGTGCCTTGTGTGCAAGAGCTTAGGATTATCAACGAAGATACTCGAGATCAAGTGTTGACATTCAGGAGATATGGGAATGTTCTCCGGAATCGAATATTGAACGTTCAGTATACACTGTAGAGCATACCGCAACAAAGTTAGATGATACAAATATGCAATATCGATGCAGTAAATATCTTAATACGTATTACCTCTATTGTATTTCGAAAATTTTTAGGCTTCTCTGGGTCCTCGAAGGGATATGCTCCGACTAACATTACATATAAAGTGACTCCACAAGACCACACATCAGCTATCTACATAAACTAATATCAATGTCAGGACATGGAAGTATCACAAAAGAAGAGAATAGATAACCAAAAAAAGATACATGAATGAACGTAATTATGACATAAAAGAAGATGACAACAATATTTGAGATGAAAAAAAAGACGATTGATTTTTATTCTGTAAAGTGAAAAAAAATGAAGAGAGTACTAATTAGAGATTAGTCAAAAATAACTTCTTGTTCTAGATGCACTAAATGGAACTTGCACATATATCGAACACTCCTAGTACGAAGCTCAATCATGGGGGATAAACATTGTGAGAAAGCAAAGGATTATGACTGCTAACTCAGAAGCACAAGACAACACTACGAAAACTGCAGTAGTTTCACGGACAGAATATTTTTTTACTCTGTCCATAGTTGTGAAATAAAAATTTTGCTTACTAGTTCCGGATTTTACAACCAGAACATTAAGTTGGTATTTTACTTTGTAACAACTATAAGACTTCCAATTTCCCAGTGCTTTCAATCCCATAGAAATATCATTAAGACCATGCAAGCAACTGAGGCATCGGATCATTAAGTAGAGCACGAAGATGTTTGCTTGAGATATGTTCTTGAAATATGCCATTGAGTAGATTAGACTTAGTTTTCAATTTCTTAAGTGAGGAAAATGAGAGGAAAGAAAAGGAAACGGAGTGAGACAAGGTTAAAGGGAGAGCCTCTAATACATGAGCTAGGAGAATAAGTCATTTATGGTTGTATAAAAGAGCTCTCAAAAATAAATTAAGAGATCTTCATTTTAATAAAAAATGCTTCCCCTTTGTGAAACTTTTTCCATTTGAGGTCGCATCATTTGGCAGTGAGGTGTGTTCTCTTCCGTGCTACATCAGTTTTGTTTTTGTTCTGCATCAATCTCTCTCTTAGTTGGATGTCATCATTAAGGAAGGATACTCTCTTTTTTAGAATGACTATAATACACATATTTTAAAAAGGATTTCGTGTACAAACAAAGTAGAGAAAAAAAAATCAATTATGTGGTATCCCTCCCTGATTTCTTGAGGAACAACAGATTACATTGGTTGGAGACAAAGAGAGCAATGGAAACTCTTCCTCTCCTTCAACAAACAAAGGTTGATCCTCTCATGATACCTTGTTTTCACTTGAGTGATTTCCTCTCCCTCCTCAGTCCCAATTTGGAGAGATAGATAATTACACTAGCCGGAGGGATGAAGAGGGGCATAGATTGCTTTCCTCTCCTTGAAATTTTCTCCCAAACTAGGCTTCACTTCCCTTGAACACACCCCCTCCTGGTTACCTTTAGATTCCTCCATCCAAAAGCTATCATTCATATGGCTATCTCACTGAGATAGGAAATCAGTCACATACAGGTCTTGCTTTAAAATAATTGAGCAGCAAGGAATTAAAAAAAAAAAAAAATTGGTGAAGGCAGGAACAGTTTAATGTTATCAGTCCAATGAGGAAAGATTAAGTGATAGAGCATGATAAAGATCTCAAAAGAAACAAACATCTCTATGTGCACGTCAATTGTAAGATCCAGATGCACAGTGACAAGATAGTATAATCGAAGATGGGATGATACAATATACAACTTTTTTCACAGTGAATCATGTTCCATAAGAAAATATATGAAGATGGGATGATTAAATGGTTAAACTTAACACCTATAAAATATAGGCAGACCATCTTTACTTGGGTTGAAATCAAATTATTGTCATGGTGAAAAATACTACATAAGAAAACTTACCTTGCCATCATATTCTTTCTTACGTAGCACTTCAGGAGCAATATATGCAGGAGTTCCCACTGTGGACTTTGGTTGTGAATGCAGAACAGATGACTGAAAATACAGAATATCAGCAACAGAAGGGGAAAGAAAAATAGAAGCAGATGAATACAAGTATTTTCTGTTCATCCCTGGCACATAATAACCAAATAGTAATTTGTACCTTGGAATATCCAAAATCACATATCTTCAGACGAGGAGCAACACTTCCATCTAACAAAGTATTTTCAAGCTTCAAATCACGGTGGCATACTTGCTTGACAATAAAGAGACCATGAATCAGTTGAATAGAATACATGTCCACAAAACCTATGAATAGTTTCATTTAACATACCATTGAGTGACAGTAGCTAACTCCGGATATAAGTTGCTGGAAAAAAAATCGTGCCTTCAAGAAAAAGCTAAAGTCAGAAGCAATTTGTGATGAAGTATGAATAAGTAACTTGTCATAAAATAGAACCTCATCCTCACTGAAGCGTCCTGCATTGCAAATTCGTTCAAAAAGCTCACCACCAGAAGCATATTCCATAACGATTGCCAAATGGGTCGGAGTTAAAATAACCTAAGAAGATTGTAGCAAAGAAGGCTAACAGAACAGCTAAATTTTTAACAAAAACAAGTGGATTGTATCTTCAGACAAGAACTTACCTCTTTAAATCTGATTATATTAGGATGCCTCAACAACCGATGGTTAATTATCTCTCTTTTAACATTTTCATCTATCTGCATAAACAAAAAGACAATCAACGAAGTCAACATCAGAAGGGTAAGCTTATTGCATTCATAGTGATCTTCAAATGTTGTAGTCATATGTTGTAATCATACATGTGGCTAATCAAGCAGATTTTAAACTAATTAACAAAAATGATCCGGTTGAAAACTCCCAACAATGAAATTCTATGGAGCCAACTTTTTGACCATTATCAGTTAGGAAATAAATAAACTAAAGAACCTAAATGATATAGTTTATACTTTAGAAATGGAACAAGAACCACATTATTTAGGACTTAAAAGATGCAAATAAGATAATCATGATACAGTTGAATTAGTTCAGGGATTGATTTCTACTATTCCCTACCAAGTTCAAAGTTTTGAGATTTCAAAACATCTTAAAGAACAAATACAATGATCGAACAATATTGTGCAAATGTGCATAACAAATGGAACTTAATAATACTCTGCATCATGATTTAAAGTGCCGTGCCGAGACGGTCGAAACGGGCGAAACATCTCGTTCCGCTCAGTGACTGGCAACGGCACGACCCGGGCACCAGACCCGTGACAGGTGTGATGTGTTGCACGATCCCATGGTCATAGCGGAGAGGTCGCTCGACCCTGCAACAGCAGGGGAGGGGTCGCATAACCCTTCCGCTTCTGCCGCAGAGGCATCGTGCGACCCTACGATGGCTGCAGAGGGGTCGCACGACCAATGCGGTTGCGCCGAAGGAGACACGCAATCCCCATGGCCATGGCTGGTCGCCCTACTCCGCGACAACACCGAAGCCGTGCAGGCTCGCGAGTGGTGTCAGATTTCAAAAATTTTTAAATTAAACTTAGGTTAATTATTTTAATCAACTCCTAGCTATGATGGAGATAATCTAAAGAGACTTTATTAAACCCTAATAAAATTATCTAATTAATTTTATATTTCATTTTTAATTTAAAAATTATAATAAAATTTTTATTTATTTATTTATCTATTTTCATATCTTTCCTTTTTTTTTAAAGATAATTTTTTTTATTGTTTATTTTTTAAATATTTATGTTAAATATTTTAGTTTTTAATTAATATATTTACATTTAAAAAATACCGAAACTATATCGGCACGACACTGATACGGTACCGAAACTGTATCGTTCCGGTTCAGGACCGAAACCTCGGCACGGGTCGAAATTTTAAACCTTGCTCTGCATAGCCCTCGCTCCTATCAAGATTCATTAGCCTAAAAGGCATCTTCAAAAATTGGGAAAACCAAATGTTAACATGTTATGAAGGACTGCATTGATACTACAAATACAACTTTTGTTTTATAAACTAGATATTGTATCTATTCGATGGCAACTAGCATAAAAATAAACAGCAAGGACCATGGCCGTGTCGCACAAGATCTTGAGATCTAATCTCGCTTTCATCATTACTTAATGGGTTTGCTTTCTCTCAATGATAAAAAAACACAATCAAAGAATACATTTATAAATGCAGAACATGGAAGGAGAAAAATAACAGAGTCACATTATATCTGCAGCCTTCTACTATGTCCTAGCGAATTCTGACCAAAAAATCATAACCATGATAAATTTTTTTTTTTAAAAAACAATTGACTGTGATTTCAAGCCCTTCCAGATTCACAGAAAAACAGAGGAAGTTCATAAAACCTACAATTTACCAAAGGGCGCACTTGAAAATCTGAATTTACCAAAAGGCGTACACTACTTTGGTATTTACCAAAGAGCGCACTTTTTTAAAAGCATTTCCTATTTTACCCTCCTGATAATTTGACTTTTTCTATTGTTTTTCTTTTCTTCATTATATTTCTCTCACTTCTCTCTCTCCTCTGTCGCCAGAATATAGGAATAACATTAGTCAATCTTTAATCACATTTTAATACATTTGAAGAAGCCAAAATAAATAATGGACACCATATTTGGACTCCTTGCAATTTTAGAAATCCATAGGAACTGAAATGGGTGAGCTTTCTAGGTCGATCGGTGAGTTTCGGTCAAAACCCACTGGACTCAAAATCAGTTTCGATTTCTAAAATGGAGTTCAAGAATAGCAGATATTTTATTTTTTATAGATGTTAACAAGCAAAATTAAAGAATCGGCAAAAAGCCGCGTTGGGCTGATATCGTTCCATATCAGACTGATTTGAGTCCATATCAGGCCCGATGTGACCTTTTGCTAATTCTTTGATTTTGCTTGATAACTATATAAAAAGCAAAATAAATAATGGACACCATATTTGAACTCCTTGCGATTTTTTTTTTATTTTTAAGGCTTCCTCTTTTGATCTTTTACACAAGGTAAGATTTAGTCACACCATCACTTTTTTCTAAAATTACAAGGATTGGTGGACTTTTTCCTTCTCTTTTGTTTCTTTTACTTTTTTTCTATTAATATTCTAAGATATATTATAAAAAGCCTCCCTCTGTGTTGTAGTAGCTATGGATAAGTATCTTCTACAAAATGAAGTCTGAGATGTAGCAGTTACAGACCCATAACTGCTACAACATCAACTCGATTAAAATTAAATTTTACCGACTCCTCCTGTTGGGTTTAATGTCAAAACCCAAATGGACCTAGAGAACTCCGATTGCACCCATTTCGATTTCTATGGATTTCTAAAATTACAAGGAGTTCAAATATGGTGTACATTATTTATTTTAACTTTTTATAGATGTTAACAAGCAAAATCAAAGAATCGACATAAAAGCCCACGTTGGGCACGATATCGTTCATATCGGGCCCGCGTTGGGCTTGATATCCAAGCATAATTTTTTTGTCGATTCTTTGATTTTTGCTTGTTAACATATATAAAGCAAAATAAATAATAGACACCATATTTGAACTCCGTAATTTTAGAAATCCGAAATGGGTCGATCGACTCTTTAGGTCCGTGATCGACCCATAAAAATTACAAGGAAAATATGGTGTCGATTATTTTTGGCACTCTGATGGTGGACGGAGGTTTGAAAACCCTAAATCTCTCTTTATTTCTTTTTTATTTTTTGTTGTTCCTAGGCACGATATCTCCCATATTGGGCCTGATATGGGGAGATATCAAACCCAACGTGGGCGTGATATCTCTTATCATGGCAAGCAAAAAAAGGAAAAAAGATTTATTTTTCAAAATCTGACAGTGAATGCCAAAAAATAATAATGGACACCATATATTCACTCCTTGTAATTTTAGAATTCATGAAAATGAACGATTCCGAGTTTCAGATCGATCGATGGTGGGTGAAACCCACTGATGGACCAAGACATGGACTCCTGATAATTCAAGGAGTTCAAATATGGTATCCATTATTTATTTTGACTTTTATATATGTTAACAAGCAAAATCAAAGAATTAGCAAAAAGGTCACATTGGGCACGATATGGACTAATCGCACCAACATGGATATGAAAATTCTCCACGTTGGGCTGATATGATTCCATATCGGGCCGTGGACTTTATCCGATTCTTTAATTTTGCTCTATAAAAAAAATAAATAATGTACACGTATTTGAACTCCTTGTAATTTTAGAAATCAAAAAATGAGTGCGATCGAGCTCTCAGGTCCGTCGGTGGGTTTGACCGAAACCCATGATCGACCAAAGCTCGATCCATTCGATTTTATAATTTCTAAAATTACGGAGTTAAAATATGGTGTCCATTATTATTTTTGGCACGAGGTTTTGAAAACCCTAAATCTCTCTTTATTTATTTTTATTTTTATTTTTTTATTTTATGTTGTGACTAGGCATGATATCTCCCATATCGGGCCCATTGGGCGATATGGGAGATATCGACCCGATGGGCACGATATGAAGAGATATCGGGCCCAACGTGGGCGTGATATCTCTTCATATCGGGCCTAAACAAAAAAAAAAAAAAAGAAAGAGATTTAGGGTTTTAAAACCTCTCACCAAAAATAATTGACACCGTATTTTCACTGTAATTTTAGAAATTAGAATGAAATGGGTGCGAGATCGATCGGTGGGTTTCGATCAAACCCATGGACGTAGAGTTCGATGCACCCATTTATGATTTAAAATGCGAAGAGTTCAAATATGGTGTCCATTATTTATTTTGGCTTTTATAGATGTTAACAAGCAAAATCAAAAAAGGTCACATTGGGCCTGATATGGACTGAAATCGGCCCAACGTGGGCCTGATATGGAATGATATCGGGCCCGCGTGGTGATATGATTCCATGAGGCCCAACGTGGGCTTTATGCCGATTCTTTGATTTTGCTTGTTAAAAGCTAAAATAAATAATGTACACCATATTTAAACTCCTTGTAATTTTGAAATCGAATGAGTGCGATCGAGGGTCCATTGGGTTTGGCCGAAACTCACCGATCGGCCAAAGCTCCGATGCCCATTCGATTTCTACAATTGCGAGTCCAAATATGGTGTCCATTATTTATTTTGGCTTCAAATGTATTAAAATGTGATTAAAGATTGACTAATGTGACAGAGGAGAGAGAGAAGTGAGAGAAATATAATGAAAAAAAGAAAAACAATAGGAAAAGTAGTGTACGCCTTTTGGTAAATTCAGATTTTCAAGTGCGCTCTTTGGTAAATTGCCGTAAAACCTAAGCATGCAAGTTGTACAAAAAGGGAAGACTATCAGACAAATTCAAAAGAAAATCACTAATCACTAGCATGCCAAGACCAACCAATCGCTTCATAATCTAAAGATGATTATGCCCGTCAAGCTATGATTATGCCAACAAAGAGTATAAATTCCTATCATATCGCAGGAAAAGATAAGAAGCAGGCTTCCTTGTATCGTGATCTAAAAAAGGCAGGCAATTATCGTAATTTAACCAGGAACGAGCAAGATAAAAAAAAATCACAGAAAAAAAAGCCACGCCAAGTCGGATTACAATGATACGTTCACAATCGACTGGAATATAAGAAGCAGCACCTCAGCATGTTAAACTAGCTATTAAATTCACAGGCCCTGTACTGCTAAGCTCTAAGTTCTACAAAGCAGGATAACACGAAATGAGGATCTAACTCACCATAAATAGAATCTTGAATTGTCAATTTGACAATTGTATTGTCAATTTGCCAAAAATATAATTTTTATGAGAAAGGAAGTTGAAAGATTTGGCGATACTGATATAAAGTTTAATCAAACTGGCCCATCAAATAAGAACTTGCTGAGATCAACTAGCTAAAAGTCCAGTAAGAATGGGAATTTTTTATACGAGATAAACATAAATAGACACTAACCTTCTCGCCTCTCTCGATGTACTTGACCGCGACGAGCTCCTTGGTCTGCTTGTCCCTCATCAACCTGGCGATCCCGAAGTTCCCCGACCCGATGTCCCTCACCAGCTCGTACCGGTCGCTGTCGTGCATTATCGGCAGATCCATCGCCGGACCAACCGTGAGCGCAGCACGATGCGTGGCCATCGTGGCACCGCCTTCACATCAACTTCCCTCGTTTTCCGATCAGATCAATCGCCTCGCCTCCTCAACCTTCACTCAGTCCACTCACCGGATTCTGCACTGGTCGTAAAGTGACGTCCGAGGCAGGCGGAGCCGTCCCCGTGAATTGCTCTACCTCTTCAACCTCTCTCTCTGTATCGGGGGAGATGGTCTACTGGCTCGCACCACCTGCGAACCTCTATAGGAATCCACGCGATAAAGAAGGCGGGGTCGCAACACCATGCGATCGCAGGCGAATGAGATACCCAAGAAAGTGTATGGA
The DNA here is from genome assembly GCF_018446385.1 of Zingiber officinale. Taxonomy (NCBI): domain Eukaryota; kingdom Viridiplantae; phylum Streptophyta; class Magnoliopsida; order Zingiberales; family Zingiberaceae; genus Zingiber; species Zingiber officinale. Next base: position 148,704,927 of record NC_055988.1, read on the forward strand.
CGAGACTGCCATTCGAAAAGTTGATGCGCCCTTGACGTACGATTCAGATCGTGCGGTTGATAAGAGTTGACTGTTTGAATTAATAAATCCTTAACTGCCAACTGAAGTCGATATTTAAAGAAAAAATAGAATTTTTAAAAATAAACAAAATCAAAGTAATATAAAATATGTGAAAAATAGTATGCATTTTCCTCTTTATAAATATTATATTTTTAAATAATATTTTATCAATATGAATGATAAAATCGGTGATTGGTTGTATTTCTGGGACGTGTGTTATCTGAAACGTTTAGGGACGAAAGTGTATAAACATCAACAAGTCGAGAAGAGGGCAAGCCAAGAACGGCGACAGGGTCGAGATCGAGAGAGACGAGATGGTTTCGGACGCAGAACTCGTGGAGCGGCTTCGGGAATTCGTCCGATGCTCCGACCTCTCCACGACTACAACTTCTTCTGTCCGCCGCCGGCTCGAGGAGGATTTCGGCATCGACCTTTCGCAGAAGAAGGGCTTCATTAGGGATCAGGTCGACCTCTTCCTGACTGAGCTTAACGAGAATAGGGAGGCGGAGGAGGAGGAGAAGGCCCACGACGGTCTCGAAGTAGCAAAGGACGAGGAAGAGAAGGTCCACGACAGTTCCGAAGCAGAAAAGGAGTTGAATGAGGAAGACGAAGAAGGAGGAAGTGCCGAGTCGGATAATGGTGATGAAGAGGAGGAAGGAGACAAGGAGGACGAGGATGAGGACGGTGAGGAGAATGATGATGGAAAAAGCAGCAGGAAAAGAAAGTGAGTTTCTTTTGTCTTCCCGTCTTTGTTTTTTTTTCTCAACCTCTCTGTTTTGATTTGATGGCCACATGGGGAGAGTTCATTTAATTAGGGCTGACAATGAACGGTTGGATTAAAATTGCACTCTTATTCCCTGTGTAAGTTTATTGCAAGGGCTGCATTCTTGTGATGATTGAGAAGCTTTGCGTTTTTATAGGTGAACTAGATAGCCTAAAGATTTTAATTTCACTAAAAGGTTTATTATTATTGTTATTATTATTATTATTATTATTATTATTATCATTATTTGTTAACAAAATTTCAACTCGTGGGTTTCCATTATTGCATTTCATGCAATAAGCTCTTATGACCTGGGAAACCATGATTAATGGCGAAGATTCTTATACTTCAATGCTAGTGATGTTTCACTCACTTCATAAGTTATCTGGCAACAATACACGGGGATTATCTTATAAATTTACTTTTATTCTTGATACAAAATGCAAATGTCTATTTGATTTCAGGATTGTTCACTAATTGAGCTTTAAGAAATGAAGGGACCATAGAAATCAGAGAGGGCTAATTGGTACTTAAAGCATAGAGAGTTTGTCAAAGTCAGCCTCTGCACTTGTTCTTGGTTGCATAGAAAACAAACTAAAAAAGCAAGAAAAGTTTGTGGGAGAAAATTGATTTTGGGAAGCGATTCTAGGATTTTGGTTTCATCATGATGATCATTGGCACTCAAAATATTATTCACTCTTTTACCTCTGTGTTTGATAATTATGAAGGTGGTCTATCCTGAGGTAGCCGGTATAAACTTTTGGAATTAGTGTCTACCCAAACGTGGTGTCTACTTTCAAGGTAATCTTACTAAAGCGATCGCTTTCTTAAGGAGGCTTCTCTCATGATGCCCATTGTCTTTTAGGTGTTATCCCCTACTTCGTGACGTCGAATCGAGATAAACCCATTAAACTCTGTGATAGTCAATGGTGTTTTCGTGAGGTTTTGAACTATTTTCGTGAACAACCCCTCAAGTCTCGAACTTTAGGGGTCAGAGAATTGGGTTTACATTTTGGTCCTTCCCCGCATCCTGTAAGATAGGAAAACGCATGCTAGTGTCGTAGTAATGTATGCATGCTAAAATAGGATCATAAAACAAACACGTATAAAAAGAGATAAATTAATATAAAATAAGTGTTAACAATGCATTAGGCTACTCCCTCATCTTAGAATTAGGAGACTACTCCATGAAGATGGAGGTACAAGCAAAAGACATGAAGAAAAGCGTTCTACAACTCAAATCAAAGAGAAGAGAGAAGAAATGTTTAGTCTTGGTGTCCGTAGTTGTCTTCGACTTGATCTTCATGCTCCTCGGTGAACAGGATCTCAACGGCTCCTTAGAAACGACTCTCTCCTAAGGTTCCTTGTCACAACGGCTCCTTAGAAACGACTCTCTCCTAAGGTTCCTTGTCACAAGGAAACCCCTCTTAGGGAAGGGGAGGACCCCTTGATCCCTAGATGCCCTAAACAAGTGCCCCCTTAGTTCTTTTATAGCCTCCAAGGATACCAAAACTAACAAACTTTCATAAAAAGTTGAGGGCACTTTTTTAAAATACAAAATTTCCTTAAAAAAGGGGCTCCAACACACGTCCATGAAAATGATGTTTTTGGGACCTTAAATTGGGTTGTTACAGGTTCCACTCTATACCAGAATGAGCTTTGATTTGATATGTTGTGGTCTCTGGAAGTTTGCTCTACTGTTAACACTAAGGGTGGCAATTCGAGTTCGGGTTGACGGGTTCGGGTTGGCAGGTTGGCGGGTTGGAAAATGATAACCTGAACCCGACCTGATTATGAATTCGGGTCAAACTATTCAACCTGAACTTGATTTGTTTATTTTCACTTGACCCGAACTCGACCCGTTTGACCTGTTTGACCCGTTTAACCCGTTGACTCGTTTAACCCGTTTGACCCATTTGACCCAAACATGACCTGAATTCAATAAAGAAATTTTGTATATTAAATTAAAAATTAAAAATAACATTTATCTATGTAAATTGAAAATCCATATCATAAATGATAAATCATAGCAACATTGCTATCAATAGCACATCTCTATGTTTAGGATTTTTAATTTTTTTAAATTTATAATTTTAGTTTAAATTTATAATTATAAACGAGTTTGCGGGTTATAATTGGGTCATTTCAGGTTGACCCGAACTCGACCTGTTTATTAATTGGGTCGACCCGATTTCGACCCGAACCCCAAAACTACCCAACCCTAACCTGATTTTTTTGTGTTCGGTTCGGTTCGGGTCGTGTTTTCGTGTCGGGTCAGAAATTGCCACCCCTAGTTAACACGACCGCACGACCTGACCATTTTTCATTCTGAAAACTCCAATGATGCACGACCGTGCATCATGTTGGAAAATTGCGTTCCAAGGATTTTTGACTCCGTTTAAGCTCCAAATTCACGTCCTGTCAATAAAAACGTGCAAAGAGCAGATCTCTGAATAAAAATGATAAAAAAAATACAAAAGTAATGAATGTATGTCAACTATGTTCATGCAACGAAATAAAATGTATGCAAAATAATACCAAAAACTATGCATGAAACACACACATCACTATCCTTGTATTTCTTTGAATTATCATGCTTTGGTTGGCTTTTGACACACTCGTGATTAGTTCCAGGTATTATTTTCACACAAGCTCCTTCAGATTTGCATAAGAGAATTATGTATCTAGTTTTCTATCAACCTACAAATTGGTGGGGTTTTTTTTATGTTGGATGATACTTGTACAATATATGGGTGGACTCTTCCAATATTGAATATCATGATGCTACTCTATCTTTATGTTCTCGGTCATACTAAGTATTTGCAAGGTTTATTTTTGTTATAATGACCGTTGATCCCACGCACAGCTTATAAATGCTCAGTTGGTGTTTTGTGTGAGCTTAAAAAGTTAAACTCCCTAGTTTGTTTTGGCTGAAGTTAAACTTCCTAGCTCACTGTGAATCATGTTTTATAAACTGAATGAAGAATTTGTCATTTCCCCCATTATTTCTTTATTTATGGTTTTGGTTTACCCTTTTTCTAGTCAATGAAATGTTATTATATGCTTCCCTGATATGTTTTATTTGGATCCTTAATGTAAGGACTAAGGAAATCAGTAAGGAAGTCAAGAAACGAGGTGGTGGTTTTACCAAACTCTGTAGTCTTTCCCCTCTACTACAGGATTTTGTTGGGGAAACTGAGTTAGCTAGAACTGAGGTAATGCTTATCAAAATATGTTGTATGTAGTTTGCCTCCTTTCACTTCCATTTGGTGTTCTTATTAGTGAAAGGGATTTGCTCATCATTATTTTAATTTCTGTTATGATTTTCTCCATTATATTGTTTCAGGTTGTTAAGAGGCTATGGACTTATATTCGTGAAAAGGACTTGCAAGATCCAAAAAATAGAAGAAAGATCATATGTGACGAGAGATTGCACACTCTTTTTAATGTCAATAGCATTGACATGTTTCAAATGAACAAAGCTTTGTCAAAACATATTTGGCCTTTGAACTCTGAAGAGAGTAATGCACATAATCTTCTTAAATACTAGTCCATTTGAGTTCCTATTTGTTGCATGGTATATACACATGTCTTAGAGGACACTACTTGAACATTCCATTTTTGAAAAAGTCTCACATGTTACTGATACTGCTTTTATGTCTTTCTTTATCTTGTTTTTTAGATAGAATTCAAGGTAGAGAAATAGAAATACTCTTGCTTTTTTGTGTTTATGAGATCACACTTAATTTTCATCTGATTCTAGTGGAAATAAAATAGAGAAAATGAATCGAATTAAATTCATACGTTTTCTCTATTTCCATCCAAGTAAACAAGCAAAATTGATCATTTCATTACATTTTATTTCTCTTTTCCTATTCAAGTAGACAAACACTAAAGACATGACTGTATAGAAATAACTCTCAAGCACTTCTGCTTCCTGCTTTCTACTTACGAGAGAGAAAGTTTAATTTTGATCAATTCTTTTATATTGATTAACTGATCATGAGTAAGTTTGTTCTTGCAAATGTTTAGGAAGTGCTATTAAAAATCAATGTTTGAAATTTTTTAGTTTATTAAAGGATCCCTAGGGAAACACTAAAATTATCAGTATGTTGGTTTTTCTGTTCTAGAAGTTCTATGTAGGATTTTATACTAATTGTATGGTAATTTAGTAATGTGTAAAGTAAGAAACAAAGAATTGTAGCTTGATCTAGTGCTGGAGGTAGAATGTTGAGTGACAACATACAACTTGTGAGATGATCCTGATTAAGTCTCTACTTGCTGAATGCAGTCCTACTAGCATTGAACCAATGGATATGCACTGTGATAGTCAGTCATCTGTATTAAACACATTAAAGTTCCTTTCAAGATGTTCTCATGTTCAAGAAAATTGGCATACCATATACTCCCGAAGAATAGATTACTGGCATCCTAACTAAACCACTCAACAAAAGTAGTCTATGTTTTTATGTAACTAGCTGTACACTCCAATTTTAGGGGGGCTAATAGAATATTCCTAAATAAACATAGTCCTATATGTATAATTTCTAGCTAATTAGTTAAACCTGGAGACTGTATGCATGAGTTGCATTTTTTGGCTTTGTAGAAATAACTCATTCTTTTATTTCTGAGCTCACTGATCGACCCATCCTAGGGGCAAATATCTTGTCCTAACATTTGGGAAAAATGGGGTATTTTTTCCACATTTCATGAAGAATCTCTAAATTATTTTTGTCTGTGATTCAACAGGCCCAGTTGCTCCAGTAATACCAAAAGAAAGTAACAAGAAGCCCAAGAAAGAAAGTGATGGTTAGGATATCCCAAAGCCTAAGCTAGAATCCTCATTATGATACTGCAGAAACAAAGTTCTTATTGATCTTTGCTAAATGATCTTAACAGGTCAGCGTCAAAAAGGACAATCAGGCTTTCTTATGCCCCTTCGCCTATCTAATGAACTCATACAATTTTTTGGAACTGGTGAGGATGCACTGTCAAGGGCTGACGTTGTCAAAAGGATGTGGGCTTACATAAAAGGAAACAATTTGCAGGTATATTGATTCATTCGGATGGCAATTGTGTTATATGCCAACCACAATTTTAATTCACAGTCAAGGCTTTCTTGTTCAGATTTGAAAACCAAACTGAATCTTTAGTTGAGTCGAGTTTTCATGAAAAGGTTTGGTTTGCAACTTGAAGCTTTCAATATAAAGTTGGGTTTAGTTTGATTTTCTCAATTCTGAATGAAGCAAATTGGAGAATCAAAGTTATAATTGTTTAAATAATTTTATAATTGTAGGCAATATCGGTTTTAAAATTTAGTATTCTGGAAAAGTTGGAATCAAATTAAAGTAGATTGTATGTTAAAATATTTGGATTTGCTGTTGAAGTTACGAAATTTGAAGATAATCATTTTCTAATTTTATGTTCCACAGTTTTTACAATAAATGAAAATAACAAAGTGGTTTTGTTGGTGTTGGTTTTTTAGTGAGTATTTTTTCTCACTTGATGTTTTTAATACCATAACCTTTTCATTCATTGTTCAAGGATCCTGCTGATAAGAGGAATGTTATCTGTGATGAGAAACTTAAAGAGCTTTTGAAGGTTGATTCCTTCCACGGGTTCACAGTATCAAAGTTACTGACACCTCATTTCATCAAGTCAAAAGAGTGAGATGAAACTTCTAATACCTTTTCTAAAATACGTGGAGATGGAAAATTTTGTGTTTTAGTTTACTGACCAATGTATGTTTGAACATTTTGGTTCTTAAGATTGACAACTAATGAATTTTAAATTACTTTATGTCTATTTAAATAGTTGGATTGAACTACTAAATTTAGGTATAAAGCATTCCAATATCAAAGTTTTGGGTCAATATTTGTTAAGAAGCCTTTCAAGGATGCTTGACCATCTGTGGACTTTTGACATTGAAGTGTCAATTTTGTTTGCAGTGCATCCCAGTTGTATGAAGCATACACATCATACGTGAATAAATTTGGTTGCTGAAATTAGAGGAATTGTATTTCCATTATTTGCTTGAGGGAAAGTGAATTTGTCGACACTTGAAAGTTATTAGTTTTATTTTTCTTGCTCCCATATATTTTACTCTAGTGAGCTATGAATTAAGAAGGCATGAAAGAGCACACCTCTCTGGATAATCAATATACAAAAAAAATTCCCTAAAAGTTTTCCTGTTATTTTCTGAACTTCACTGAGGCAGAACCTATAGTTAACTTGCTATATGATGATTCTGTTGCATGAAATCATAGCTGACAATATATGCTGGTCAGCTTAAAGTTGAGTGTTATTCATAATATATAGGCTGATATGAGCTGCTTATTTAGCTCTCTTTAAAATTTAATTCAAATTTATTGTAATTTGGATTCTAAACATTTAGTCTCGAAATATTTTCAAATGCAGTGTGAGCTTAACTAAAATGTCAATGCTGCAAGTTTAAATTTCCACTTACTGCAATTTAGATTATTGGTGACTTATGTGATGCAAGATGAACTAGTATCACTGTATCAGTCTGAATTCTGTTATAACTGAGAATTATCTGGATGGCGACACTCATGCAGCAATTTGTTGTTCTTGATGCTTTGGTTGGTGCATTCTGGAATCTTTTTTCATTCATATCTCCTGTCTTCAATCGGATAATACAAACAAATTAAGATAGCAATTCACATTCAGTTCTGATGATCCATTTTCCAATCTGAGGCGTCAACCAATGAAGGAGTTTGTTCTTACATGGAGAATGCACTTAGGCTATGGAGTTTCCAGATTCATAGATCCTCAAGCTCTACTTTCCTACCCTTTCTCCAGCCTTTATAATACTCTCTGGGCATCCTGATTTCAATGACTTGTCATTTTCTATACATTTTGCGCGTGTTTGCTGTGGCTGTCCTGTTTTGGCCTCATTTTGTTCTAGCCTCAATTACTGACTCAAGTGTATCATGTGTTTTTTAGATTAATATAAATTTGAGAGGGAACCAGCCCTCTCAAAAAACCTTTTTTTTTAAAAAAAATGTCAGGATGGAGATCCAACCTTGCGTAAGTCTCAATAGTCAATCCTGCCCTGGAATGATGGGTGTTTCATGTGTGCCTCAAAAGATACTATGATTTAAATAATTAACACTATGTTTTAATTTATGGTGTGTGGTATGCATTACCTTTCAATATCTAGTATAGTATGTTAAGATAAATAATAAAAAAGGAGCAACAAATTCTACAATTAGATAAGCTGAATCCATTATATGATTTAATGATTTTGAATATTACTAGTTACATTTTAATTAAATGAACGAGTGGAGGAAACCAGAAACAATTCTAGTTATTGTAATAAAAATGATTTAATGATTTGAGTATTACTAGTTTTATCGTGCATAGAGCCTATGGGGAGATAAGATTTCTGGAAGTTGATCTTGAATAGTTGCAATAAACACGGTTTGTGATGTTGTTGATTAGTAGTATTATGACCATTCCAATGATAAATGAATGACAGCGCCGTATGTAAAGAATTTGGCAGGAAATGCGAAGGGGATTAGTAATAGATGTAGGTTCATAAGATTGTAGCCCTATTAAAAAAATAGTAGTATTTTGAATTTGTATAGGCTAATTTGGTTCATAAGATTGTTGTGTGCTAAGGTCCAGATTAGAGTCTTAATAAGTATGGCTTTCACACTCCTTAACTATGATGATTGAGGGAAGCATGACGAATGAAAACCTTCTCAAGAAAAAAAGAGATAGATGCTGGTGAAATAATGCATGGGTGTGGAATTTTGAACACCTCATCTTGTTTCTTGCATTTTGACGTGTGGATTTATATTTCATTGATGAATGTGCATTTATTCCAATTAGGTTCCTTAATATTCATGTCTGATACTCTATGCTTAGTTATTGTCCTATTTTAAGCATCACTATCTTTAATTTGGTATAATTTAGTAAGAATTTAATATCTTTAATTTGATATGATGTCTTTTGATTTGGTAAGAGTATACTGGGACTAGTCTGTTTCCTAATTAGTGTTATTAAGAGTAAGAGTATACTGGGATTTGGTAAGAGTAAACTGGGGTTTGTTTGTATTGAGCCTATATGCACTAACATATTTCGATTAACAAAATTTTTCTTTTCGATTCTCTGTGCTTGACCATTTTTTTCTCTGTAGAAACAGTTAGCTTTTGCTTTGTCCATTTCATCCTAATTGTCTTTGTGATTTGAGGTTCAATTTTGATGTTGCATTGATTCTTTACTACCTTGTAATGCTAATGCTTGTAGTTGGGACCTCAATCTGATAAATTTTCATTGTTTGGTGAAGTCAGCATATGAACATAAGGGGAATAAGAGGGTGAGTTGTAAAATCTTCACATAAATGTTTGTTGAAGACTAACATTCTTCCATTTGTGTATTAGGTTGCATAGAAGGTTTAGGCTTATAATTTTGTTCATCATTTATTTGTCTATGTTAACAATTCTAGTTGCATTTGTTATGTGGCAGACATTTTACTTCCCTTTTGATTGTAACTTTCTACTTTGAGCTACTGTCAATATTCCATTCTTTCTAAGCTTGAATTGCAGTCCGCCAGAAAGGCAAGCGAAATTCTAATGGTGGTGATCTTCAGTTGTACAAGCGAAATTCTAATGTTATTGGGAATTACTTTGTAAATAGATTTCTTCATTTTTTGCCACGAGTTAATGGAGATATTTGAAAATTGACAGATGTATATTGTCTGTTCTTTACCTTCTTTTGTCCAAAAACCAGCCAGAACATTTAGATAGTTACTTCGTATCTTCCATACCTCAGCTCAGTGAACTTTCTAATGTCTATGAGATTGTCCCAAGAGAAATATCTATGGAAGCTATTATCATTGCACACCAAAAAATTCCTGATTGTCATGCAGAAATTGATTTTTTGCTTTGATTTGCTGGTCTATCTAATTGCTAGCATTGCTGTTTCTTAAAATCCTTTTGATGTCTAATTCATTGTCTATTTATAATTAGAAGTGTAAACAAGCCGAGCTTAGCTCTTCAAACTTGTTTATTTATTAAAAATCTCATCGTGCTTGAGCCAAGCCCTATTTAGCTTGTTTATCCAGTGTAAAAGAACTGCTTGATTATAATCTGTTTACAGTCCTATTGATAATTTAAATTATTTAATTTATTTAGCTTGTTCATCCAGTGTAAAAGAACTTCTTGATTTGTTCAAATGCCCATTGTGTCTTTGGGTTCTTATTTATTTCGTCCATTTTGATACTGACATCGAAACAACAGTTTGGTGCCTTGCCCCAGCTCAAACCATGAAATTGGTGTTTTAACCTTCTACACAGACAGGGATCGACCAGGTTTCTGATACTGGGTTTTAATCGAAATGGTGTCTTCTAGTATGTAGTTGATGCAACATCTAACAAATTTTCATGGTTGGCATTTCAGAACCATTTGTCATTGTAGAGGCATTTGGAGGTAGTCCACGCGTGGCGAATCCTCAAAGGAATAGGCTAATTGCTTCACATGGAACTACCATCTGGGTGATAAGGTGAAGAAAACAACTTAAAACTTTCATATCATGCTTCCAGTTTTAAATCTTCACAGCTACTATCAAGACTCAACGGCTATTCTAATTATAGAGAAACATTCTCTTCCACCAAATTACCTTATGATACAAGCTTCTCTTATTGATGTAGATTCTGTGTTGTTTTTGTGCTGGTTGGCTTTCCATTGTCTCACACATCTTCATAACTATGAACTAGAACACTGAAAGTATGCTAATTTGGGTCAGAAATGGTAGTAGATACAAATATTTTTGTTAGTTTATGCTTGATTCATAGAAAAGCTGGGGCAGTTGCTGCATTTGTTAAGTTCAGAATAAGCATAGGTTTTACTTGGATATGGTTGAGTTGGCCAATTGTTACATAGAGAACTGATGACCTTTTCCTGCACAATAAGCCCAAATTCCTCAAGAGTCAAACTCCTTTCTTAAGCAAATGAGATATTTCTCTTGGTGCAGTGGCTGGCCAAAAAGTCAACTCCATTCTTAAGCGAATATTAGCTATCAAGATTTTTGGAGAGTAATGGTGTGCCTAGTTTGAATGGAATTGATAAGGAATATAATAATTATTGTTAAAAAAATAATAATAAAATTTTACTCATAAAATGAATGAGATGCTTGAGGATTTGTATTCATGGTATTTGATAGTGTTATTTGATGTCTGTAGGCAATTCTTGAAGTTTATAGTCTCAACCAGTGCAATGTTAGTTTAGTAACCCTGGTCATCTCCTTACTCAACAAGATCAGCGGTTTTATATAAGTTTTTTATCAATCATTAGGATAAATTGAAAAACGTAGATGGATCTTAACGGACGGTTCATCATCACAAGTAATTTGAACTCTTCATATGTAATATTTGGGTGAGATTGGAACCCTCGGTATCTAGAGAGCTTGTCCCACCACTTACAAATCGCAAGGCTGTCGGGGCGTAAATCCCGGGACCCTGTATAACTCATCCCACCATCACTTGTCCTCTCGATTGTCATGATTTATCTTCCTTATGATGGCTTGGGGTCGGGTGCGGCGGGGGCGCTGAGGGCGAGCGATTTCACCTTTTGCCACAAGAGTTGCACATGACAATTGATTTCAACTCGTCGAGAAGGAACAATGAACTTGTTTTTCTAGATGATGAAATAACATCGTCTAAATATTTTTAACTAGCCAAATGTGGAAATAGCATCAGTATGGAAAATTTTGCCACCAGCATCATATGTTATATTTGAGAGATGTCCTCAAGACAATCATCTTAAATATTATCTTATTTATTTAATAAATAAAATTTACTATTTAGGTGTGTATTATATATATATATATATATGATTTGATTTTAAATTTAATTAATTAAGTCTCCAATACAATGTATAGTATGAAAGAGGTTGTGATTGAATCACAATTAGTGGTATTTCATCTTGTGTAATTTTGTACGTATTGAAATCTTTTCTAGTCGATAAATTAATAAAATTGAACATCATCAATTTATTAAGACTAGCATATATTATAGTCTTTGGTTTATCCAAGCAGTCAATCATCGTTGACTGAAAATATATATAGGGATATTGAGAGTTAACGTGTGAATGCTAGTTAAAAGTAATAGTTCATCGGATGTGAATTGTTATGAAATTTCTTTACATTTCGATGAAGATCTCATTGCAGTTCAAGTGTAAGTTTACTTAGATTTAAGATATTTAAATCATCTTGGTCGTGAATATTTATACTTTGACATCTTAGCTATACATCTTAGCATATATAGGGATGTTGTGAGACTTTCTAGTTGATGCATTTTCCTCTAAACATTATAAAATATGCATTACTCGGAAACTTGTCTTGATATTTGATTATGTCTTTCACATGTATGATCTTGTCATTTTGGGATGCGCATAATCCTTTTAAGAAAATTATTTTTGATTCTGTTGCGTGTTTTATCATAAAATATATGTAATTTTTCTCATAAACCCCATCAAATGATATCAATGCCTCGTGTGTTTTCGACATAGATCGTAGATCTATTTTTGACATGTCATTTATCGTCGTGATTTTCCTCGGAAAAAACTGAAGATGCGCTAAGTAGCACCAATGGTGCTAACCACATGTTTCGTGTCCAATTAGGAAATTCTAAGTTTAAAAATTGTTTCCTAATTTGTTGAAAAATTCAAGTTTGGAAATTATGTCTTACTTTATTAGCAAATTTTAATTTAGAAAATTCTATTAAATTTTAATTTTGAAAATTGTTTCCTAATGAACTTCTAAATTTGAAATTTATTTTCTAAATCCTAATTTTAGAAATTTAGAAATTATTTTTTAATCTAATAAAGGAATTTTTAGATTTTGGAAACTGAATCCTTAATTATGGAAATATGTTAATGTATGACAACTATGTCATGTTCATGTCATGTGTATTTTATGCCTTTTTATATTATGTCGTATCTTAAACCATGCTATGTTTATATTATGCTATGTTTTATACCATGCTATGTTTATATCATAATATTTATTTCATGTTTATACTATGACAACTATGACATGATTATACCTTGTATGGAATAGATGAGACTTTATAACATAAATCCCTTGTGTAAATATTAAATCTTACACCTTCCACTAGTATAATAAGTACTAAAGTTTAATTTCTTGTTTAGGTTATTGGGCTCTCTCCAAGCCTAACTTAACATGGACATATTCATAATATTAAGATATGATCTTATGATTAATGAGTTAGCTTTAATTTAAAGCATTACTTTGTTGGATTCATTCCAAGGTTAATGTGGACAAAGCTGGAGTTAACAACCCGATGAGTTGTACAAATATCAATAATTGATAGCATAAGGTGATAGTTATATATATGTCATATATAATTGGTATATTTGATACCTACCGCTAGAAGGAAGAATGACTTGTTGGACTCTCTCCATGATTATTCTTATCTATAGGTGATATCAACCACTTGGAGATAACCTATCATTTTATGCATTCAAAATAAAAGTTTTTGAATTTGAATAAGCAAGTGAGCTTCTTTTTATGAATGTGAATTATTTGTATGTCATATTTAATTTATCTCTTATATGCTTAATTTTGTATTTCTAGATTGTTAGAATAAACATGACTCCTATGAATTTGCTCTCGATTTTAGAAACAAACAAATTGACAATGCCAAATTTCTTGAATTGATTTCGAAACCTAAGAATTGTTCTCAAGGTTGAGAAGATTGTATATGCTCTTGAAAAGTCTCTTCCTACAAGTTTGGCTCATGATGCTACTGATGACCAAAGGTTGGCCTTTCAAAAACATATGACTGACTTGGGGGAAGAATGCCAAGAAAGAAGAATTGGCTCTAAAGGACCCATGTCACCACTGTGGTAAGATGGATATTAGAGAAGAAATTACAAGATTTATCTGGATTCCGTAAAGAAGTGAGCATCTGATGGCCCACCTTAAGAAGATATCTTTGTTATTGAATGTCATACTATTTCTTCAAACAGTTGGGTATTTGATACTAGGTATGCCTCACACATATGTAATGACATACAAGAACTAAGGAATAGTAGAAAATTGATCAAGGGAGAAGCAAATTTGTGAGTTGGTAATGGGGCAAAGGTTACACTTGTAGCTATAGGAATATGGGAGCTTAGATTAGTCACTTCTTTAAGGGTTATTACCTTCTCTTAAAGTGATTTGACCCGGACGTTGGATTTGGCTAGTTTACGCATTAGATAATTTACTAAGTTATGTAATTCTTCTACTTGAGTACTAGCAAACAGAGAACTTACAATGTTGTTAGGCCCTTCAGAAACATATATGGACCCGTGACTTCTTTTGGACTCTGTTTTTGATTCGGCTCCAGTTCTAGACTCGAACTCGGTTTCGGCAATGTAAGCTTGTATCGATAGGGCAAGGAAGCTTGTTTGCTTGTCTTCTTCGTCGGAATCTTCCAAGGATTCGGATCACGTTGCTTTCAAGGTCTTCCTTCCTCTTTGCGTCTAGTTTGGACATTCCGGTTTGTAGTGTTCCTTCTGGTTGCAGCCGTAGCAGGTAACTCTAAACTTGACCTTTGTGTTTGATTGAGTCACTTTCTTCTTCTTAAGTACTTTCCGAACTAGTTTAACTAGTTCGGTGGTGATGTCGTCATCTTCTAAGTCTGATTCATCTTTGGACTCAGGTTCGGCCCGGTGTTTGATTTTTGGTTTCCGTACTCTGCTTCTTCCTGCAATCAAAATAATACCTTTCTCGGTCGGGCATGTATTAGCCTGTTCGTGTAACTCAAAATTAGAAAATAATTCAATTAATCTAATAATTGAAAGATCCTTGGATACTTTGTAAGCATCTACTATTGATGCCCACAAGGTATTCCTCGGAAAAGCATTCAGCGCGTACCTATGACGTCGCGGTTTTCCACCTTTTGACCGATTGTGTGAAGGCCGTTGAGCAGGTCTTGCATCTGAGCGTGAAGTTGGCTTGACGATTCACCTTCCTGCATCTTTATGTTATATAACTTATTTAAAATTAGGTCTCTTTTACTTACCTTCGTGTCGGAAGTACTCTCGTGCAGCTCGATCAATTTTTCCCACAGCTCCTTTATGCTTGAAAATGGATCGACTCTGTTAAGCTCTTCTTTTGTCAAGCCACATTGTAGAGTACATGTTGCCTTGGCATTGACTTTGATCTTCTTCATCAAATTTGTGTCTCAGTTCTCGTATGATACTGGTTTTCTTGTGTCGTCGAGTGGAAGTACTAATCCGGTCTGGATGATCATTCATATCTCGACTCGCGTCTGGAGGTGGTATTTCATTCGACCCTTCCAGTAGCCGAAATCTTCGCCGGAGACTAGTGGAGGGCGTGCAGTGCTATACGATTCTTAGTGGGTCATTTAAGAAATAAATCTTGCACAAAAAAATAATAAAACTTATTCTAAGACTTAGTCTTGGATTAGTAATGCGGGAGATAAAGAAATTACTTGAGTAATATTACATGAATTTCGAAGAAAATACTAAAATAATAAAAAAAAATATTATGACAAAATTTTGTAAATTTCACTATTTCACAACTTTTGACTAATGATGAAAAAATGAACGTGAAATTTTTGAAAAAGAAGTTTGGAGGGAAAAATGAAAGGCATGTCAATATTTTTTAAACAAACACGATATATAATTTACTTTTTTTTAAAAAAAAATCTGCTTGATTGGTGGTTTAACCAATTCAGAGCGGCCTAGCTCTGATACCAATTGTAGGATCGATGATGTGCTAAAGGGGGGGAGGAGGGGTGAATAATACTTGTGACTTTTTCAAACGTTTCGGAAAACACAAAGTAAACGTAGTGGAAGATAGAAAGAACCTAGAGAGCAATCGCTAACACTTTTGGTTACTTGATTCGGACTCTGTGGCAACTCCTACTCTAAGGTCCACGATCGTTGATTACTTACATTGGGCAATCACTATAAGTTCGGAAACACTTTACAAAACTAATATAGGTGTAATAATGAAAACAAGATTTACTGAAAATAAAGAATAAATAGTTGATCGTTGATTGTAGGAGCAACAGTTAGGTGTTGTTGAGTCGTTCCGTAGTAGCGCACACGTAAGAATAATGTTTTGAGTGTGTTGTATTTGAAGTGCTGGTCGAGACCCCTTTTTATAGTCACCTCAAACCTGATCCAGATCCACTGATCTCGGGATTAGGTTTGACCCGACTCCGATCGGTTGACTGATCCCTGGATCGATCGACCAATCTTGCTTTAATCGACCCAACTTCTCGTCTAGGTTCTACTACTTGGATAGAAGTCTACGTTCAGTCGACCGATCCCGTCGTTCGGTAGGTCGATCCAAAGCTTATCTGGTTCGATCAACTCGGCTTAACCATGCCGATGCTTATCCACTGTTTGGTCGATTGAAATGACCGATCCCTTGGTCAAACCCGATCAGCTCGTTGGAAATCTGATCCTTCTGTTTGAGTGCTCGGTCGACCGATCCAGACGTTTGGTCGACCGATCAAGGCCGAATCTAACCATGCAAAAAGTGTTAGTCTCCTGCAAAATAGAATTAGACAAATAACAAGTAAAGTAATATGAAAGAATAACTTTTGACAGTCTTCGGGCTGTCCAATTCTGACTTTCGGATTTCCTTCGGAAATCTTAAGTAGAACCGACGTCTACTGTTCCCTCTTCGGGGAACATGTACTCACCTACTCCTCTCAGGAGAAATTACTTGTTACTAGATCGATCCTCCAGACTGATTGGACTTTTGCTCAGTGCCTGAGACTTCAGGTCTTCATACTAGACGTCCGCTCCATGACCCGTCCAGACTTTCACCTGGTCCGCGACCACCAGAATTTTCACCTAAAGTCCCCGACTCTAGGATTTCGCCCAAAGTGCTCGACCTGCCAAGACTTTCCACCTAGGGTTACCACCCTCGAGAACCTAGGGTTACCTCCTCCTAGGGTTTTCCCCCTGCCTAGAATACACTAGAACTTTTGCCTAAGAACACTTAGGGTTTTCCTGCAAGCTCAACACACTTGTTAGACAATAAGACATCTTAACTTTTGAGTCCTTTGCTATTATCAAAACACAGATCTAATCGTCTGTGCTCCTTGCACCAACAATAACTACTTCATTACCTTCATCATTGATCACTCACGATTTAGGTTTGTATATCTCTTAAGATGTAAGTTTGAGACCTTTGAAAAGTTAAAAGAATACAAACATAAAGTAGACTAGCAACTTGACAAAAGTATTACAACATTTTGATCAGATCGAAGTGGTGAATAATTAAACCAAGTGTTTCATGATTATCTTATAAACAATGACATATTGTCTCAATAGACTCTGCCTTATATACCATAGCACAATGGCGTCAGAGAGGCAAAATCGAACCTTGTTAGGTATGGTTAGATCGATGATTAATTATGCAAAATCTTCCTAAATTCTTTTGCGACTATGCACTCGAGACATCTGTTTACTTACTAAACATGGTCCCGACTAAGACAGTCTCAACTACTCCATATGAGATAAGACTTGGTAAGAAACTTCATTTGTCTTATTTGAAGACATAAGATTGTCTTGCTTATATGAAAATGATTGTATCAGATAAGTTAGATGTTATGTCTATTAATTGGTTTCCCTAAGGAAACAAGCGGTTATAAATTCTATCATCCATTGTAACAAAAGGTGTTTATCTCAAAGCATGTTGTATTCCTAGAGAAAGAGTTTCTCTTACAAAAAAACCATGGAAGTAAAGTTGTGTTGGTCCCATTGAGATCGGCTAGAGGGGGTGAATAGCCCTGCAATTAAAATAAAAACTTCTATTGCTTCCAACTTAGCAATGAACACACGTTAGTTAATTAGAAAGAAAAACATAAAAAGAAATTAAGAGACACAAGGAATTTAGTTGGTTTGCAACCATGGAGGTTACTAATCCAAGGCAGTAGAAGTTCACTAAGATTATCCTTTAATGTAGGCGGAGAAGTTTCTTACAAGCATTGAAAGCACGAAAAATTAAAAACACGATTACGAAAATAAAGTACAAGTGTTATGTTAAATTTCTAGGACCAGTACTTTATTTATTGCCTATTGGTTGAATTTGTTCGTTGATTGACGTGGCAAATCTGGGCGCCTGGAGCAGGTCCGAGTGCCCTAGCAGTGCACTTTATATGCTTCGTAATGACTTTTCAATGACTTGATGATAATATTTTATCCTCACCAAACCGCTGGACCGGTTTGAGTGCCTAGATTGGTGTTGACGTGGACTTTGAACATCATCCTCGTAGTAATGTCTCAACAGGGCACTTGTGCTGGTCCAAGGTGGTCTAGGCGCTTGGACAAGTCAACTTTGTGTTGACTTGTTTAGCTGTTCCGGTCGCTTGGGTGATTCTCCAGCCATCTAGAGTTAAGCTCACCCGAACCCAACTTCGACCTTCTCCTCAAGCAGACTTCCTCCCTGGCTTCTCATCTCTCGGAAGCGTCGTATGTGTTGGTGCAACCTTAGGTCAAGGTTGACCTGGTTGACCTGACTCGAGTTGACCTGACTCGAGTTATATTTTGATGTTTGACTTAGGAAGATTGTTGGTACAACCTTAGGTTAAGGTTGACCTAGTTGAGTTGTATTTTGATGTTTGACACTCGTGGAAGAGTTGTATTCTTGATATGGGACAAGAATAGATGTTTGGGAGATTATTGGTGCAACCGTAGGTCAAGGTTGACCTGGTTGACCTGATTCGGGAAAAAGTCCAAGTATGGAGACTTGGCAACGGAAAAGTCCAAGCAGGGAGCTTGGCACTGGAAAAGTCCAAGTATGGAGACTTGGCACTGGAAAAGTCCAAGCAGGGAGCTTGGCACGCGAAAAGTCCAAGTATGGAGACTTGGCACGGGAAAAGTCCAAGTATGGAGACTTGGGAAAAGTCCAAGTATGGAGACTTGGCATCGGAAAAGTCCAGGGAGCTTGGCACAAGGGAAAGTCCTAACTGGATGTTAGGCGGTTGGAAAGTCCCGTGAGTGAAGCCAATGGAGAAAGTCCTAACTGGATGTTAGGCGGTGAAAACCCTAGTGAGTGAAGCTAGGTGAAAGTCCCGTGAGTGAACCCGAGCAAGGAAAATCCAGATGGATCGGGATGATCGGACTTGGTGTTGGAAAGTCCAAGTAGGTCAAGGGAGTGATCGGATACTTGGCACGAAGAGGAAAATCCAGATGGATCGGGGATGATCGGACATCTGGTGTGGAAAAGTCTAAGTGGGTCAAAGGGATTGACCGGACACTTAGCGGGGAGTGCTAGCAGGTCAAGGGAGTGACCAGATGCTAGGGATGATGTACCAACAGGTCAAGGTTGATTGGATGTTGGTGTGGAAGCCTTAAGTTTAGGGCTGAGAAGTTTGGATCGGTCCGCACCGATCCAGATGGCTCATCCGATCGGTCCGGTGACCGATCAGGCGTGATGCTACCGATGGTTATCCGATCGGCCTGGAGACCGATCGAAGGAGACCAGTGGCAAACGAGCAAAGAAGAGAAGCCCGATCGGCCTACGGACCGATCGGTTCCCCGATCGCGGACCGATCAGATGTTCTGATCGGTCCATGGACCGATCGGGGACGGAAGAGAAGCTTCCCTCGATCGGTCCGCAGACCGATCAGATGTTCCCTGGACCGATCAGGCTTTGCGACGCAACGGCTAGTTTCTTCGCTGTTTCTTCGCAGGTATAAGGAGACGAGGCATCTTCCGTGCCTCTTCTCTTCTTTTTCCTCCTTAGAACTTCTGCTCTTGTTTCGACTGATCGAGCTTTGTTGAGCTCACGAAGCCGCGTGAGCTTCTTCTACTGAGTCGCTTGTTGGCATTCGTCCGTGAAGTTGTTGCTTCCAGGACTTCAGTCGACGACAAGAAGGCAAGCTTGTATTGTTACATTCATTGTATTTACTTCTTGTATTCCTTGTATTCTATCTTGCTGTTGCGAGTTATTGTGGCGAGGTTTCTCCACCCACAAGGAGTATCTATTAGCCGGGTTTCCGGGGACTCATCCATCGACGGATTGGTAGGCTTCGTCCACCTCACGGACACGCCGAGGAGTAGGAGTTCATCTCCGAACCTCGTTATATGGTTTGTCTCTCTTCTCCTGTTTTCTTTCTACGTTGTATTTCCGCTGCACTAACCTAATCGTAGAAAGAAACGCGAGCAATTGGGGTCGGCTATTCACACCCCCCCTCTCTAGTCGTACGAAGAGATCCTAACAGTATGTATCCTCATTTGCCGATGTACTCTTCTGCAGCTTCTCGTCCCTCAGATGCACCGAGTCCGTCGACTCGCTTCCCGTACCATTCTTCTCATCTACTACGTTTTCCACTCAACTTCTTATGTTGCTAAGTCCCTGCACACTTAGACACAAGACATCAAATAATACAGAGCCTAACTTGACTTGGTTGATCACACCAAAATCAATCCGGGATATTTATAATCTCTCCCTTTTTGATGTGTATCAACCCAAGTTAAGTTAGGGTAAAACAAATAATAAAATAAGTAATTGTTCAATTAGATACAATAAATTGTCAATTGTAAAATCTATATCTCCTTCAAAACTTAATTTTTAATTCTCCCCCTTTAATCACATAAAAAAAAAAAAAAAAAGAGAAAAAAGAAAAAAATAGAAAAATAGTGAAACATTTTCTAAGGGTGTAAGATAAAAATTTGAGTTATATGTCTTTTTAAATTCAAAAAAGAATATATTTTTTTAAATTCAAAAAGGTATAATTTTTAATCAATTAATCAGATGTTTTGAAGAATAATTTAAAAATTATTTTAATGTTTTAAAAAATCCTAAAATTTTTTATTAATAACAATCATAATTAATTTAAGTATGATATAAATTTCATATACAAAATATTTTTTATTTTAACTGTAATAAATATTTTTGAAAAATAAGGTTATTTTTTAAAATAAAATATTTAAAAATATTTTTTGAGTCCTAAAAATTTTGTTAATTTTTAAACTCATTCAAAACACAATGATAATTATCAAGAAAATCATGAATTTCAAAATTAATCCCCTAAACATGTTAAAATTTAGTTTTTATATAAAAAGAAATATAAAATATTATATAATCTTTAAAAAAATCAAAATTTTTTATATTAATAGTTAATCCATGTGTGTATCACTGAAAAAATTTCAACAGAGAACATAAACAGAAATATACAAACTAATTAATTTTGTAAGCAATAAAAAAAATAAAGAAAATTAAATCTAAAGTATGTATAAAAATTATTTGATTTAAATTAAGCATGATTTAGAAATCTAAAATAAATTTTTACTCACTGAATTTACAAGATAATTTTTTGGAATATAGTTTTGTGCCACTTTTCTAATCTAGCTCTTATGAAATCTAAAATACCAATTAAATCCTCTAATATTTTTAAAATTTGGAGTAACAGAATTGGAGCATGTAATATTTCAAGAATTCTATTTGTTTTTTAATTTAGTATTTTCATTTGTGACTTTACCAAAATCTTTTAATGGCCATGCTTTAACTTGAATAATTTTCAATTCACTATTATCCTTTTTTTTATTTTAACATATTTAGACCTTAGTTTGTAAAAAGATTTAGACATTAATTTAATACCTGAATATAAATGGAGGTAGAAGATATACCTCACTTACCAAGTCTGATCTGAAAGGTGGATTCTCCTCCTTTATTGTTGTAGTCTTCTGAAGTAGCTCCCCCTTCATTGATGCTCATTTCAGATGAGTTTACTTCATCTTCTGCTTCTTGATGACTTGTCATAAGTGCAAGTCTAACATAGGCCTTGATCTCGGACTCTGATAATGACTTGTCCCACATGACCTTTAGATTTTTGTGCTTCATTTGTCTTGGCCCTTTGTCTATTTCTTTCTTCCTTTTTCTTCAGTTTTGAACAGTCATCCTTTATGTGTCATTCTTCTTAACAGATGTAGTACCAAACCTTCCTTTTGTTTCAGATTAGCTTCGTTACCTGTTTCTTACCAAAGTTATTAGACTTAAAAAACTTTGAAAATTTTATTACCATAAAAACTATTTCGTCTTTATCGAGTGATGTGTTGAAATTCGGTTCATCTTTCTAGTTAACTTTCTGTGCTAGGTTTTGACTTGACTCTTTTTCTTTTCTGAGACTTGCACATCTTGATTTGTATAATTCAAAAGTAGAAAATAAATTCTCTAAAGTACATACCTCAAGATCCTTAGAGATGTAGAATGAGTCCACTATCGATGCCCACTTGGGAGTTCTTGGGAAAGCATTTAACGCATACCTTAGTGAATCTCAGTTTATTACCATTTCTCTTAGATTTGTGAGTCTACTGATCAGCTCCTTGATTCTTGCGTGTAGATGAGCTATCGATTCTTCTTTTTTCATTCGAAGGTTGCTAAGTTGGTTATGGAGCAAGTCCCGTCTTGCAAGTTTGACCTCTGAGGTCCCTTCATGCAACTCTAGGAATTTATCATAGAGTTCTTTGGTGGATCTGTAGGCACCGATTATGTTAACTTCTTGAGGCGGTAGCACACTTAGTAGGTAGAATTTTGCTCTATTGTTGGCTATAAAGTTGTTTTGCTCCTTCTTGGTCCAAAGAAATTATTCTTTTTTTCTCCTTGTTG
Organism: Zingiber officinale; assembly: GCF_018446385.1. Lineage (NCBI taxonomy): Eukaryota > Viridiplantae > Streptophyta > Magnoliopsida > Zingiberales > Zingiberaceae > Zingiber > Zingiber officinale. Next base: position 148,727,377 of record NC_055988.1, read on the forward strand.
ATTATTGGTACTACAAAATCATATCTGACTATTAATAAAATATCAAAGTCTGTTTTAAAAAATATCTCCATCCGATGTTTCCATATCACGAACTCCCCTTCGAACTTTGGTGGTGAATGCTAGATCTGACCATCTCTTCATTGCTTCAGTTGGCGGTTAGTTCTTCTGAGGTCGTTGAGCTCTTATACCAATTGTTGGTCTCGTTAAAACCATCTAGAGAAGGGTGAATAGACCTGCAAGTAAAATAAAAACTTTTATTACTTCCGACTTAGCAATAAACACATGGTACTTAATTAGAAATAAAAGCATAAAAAGAAAGTAAGAGATGTTGGTGCAATATCCCCTGGGTCAAGATTGACTAAGCTTGAGTAGGCTCAAGCTTGAGTCTTGATATTTAGGTTTCGATGTTTAACAATACATGAAGATTGTAGATGCAATTGTCCGATTGAGAAGATTGTTGATATAATTCCTATCTGGTCAAGGACTGATCAGTTAGATGTGAAGAAGAGTCAAGTAAGTCAAGGTTTACTGGATACTTTACTAGCAAGTCCTAGTGAATGAAGCTAGGCAGACTGAAAATCTTAGTGAGTGAAGCCGGATAAAAGACCTAGTGAGTGTAGGTAGTTATGAAAATCCTAATGAGTGAAGCTAGGTGAAAATCTTAGTGAGTGAAGGCAGGTGAAAGACCTAGTGAATGAAGCTAGGCAGATGGAAGAAAGTCCAAGTGAGTCATGGAGGATCAGACACTTGGCACAAGATGAAAAGTCCAAGTGGGTCAAATGATTGACCGAACACTTGGTGAAGAAGTCCCAACATGTCAAAGTTGACCGGATACTAGGCATGAGGAGTCCCAACAGGTCACGGTTGCCTAGATGTTGGGTTAGGGCACCCTAGACTTGACTTGGGCTAGCTAGGGTTGGTTAATTTGATCAAGTGATCAAATTAGACCAAGCCCAATCAATCAGCCGATCAATTGGGTATAGTGCTACGACAAACAACAACCCAATCGATTAGCCGATCGATTGGGCACTTGTATCACGCAAATAGAATGGTCCCCAATCGATCAGCCAATCGATTGGGCACTGCCAATCAATCAACCGATCAATTGGGGTGCTGGAAATCATGCGCGTCACAATAAACAATGAATCGATCAGGCGATCGATTCAAGCGTTTCCAGCAAGAGCATAGAGGTGCTCTGAATCGATCAGTTGATCGATTCAAGCCTCTCCAATCGATTGGTCAATCGATTGGGATACGACCGTTGCGCAGGATGCAAGTTTTGGATAGTCGAGATTGCTGGGATCTGACGTGACAATCGATTGGGAGGAGCCCCAATCGATTGGAAGCCCTAAAAGCGCAGATATAAAGGTGACGAAGCGTTCAAACGCTGAAATCCTTCTCCCCGATCTTCACGCGATCTTCTCCGACACTCACCGCCAGTTCTTGGAAGCTCTTGGAGGTGCACTTTCAAGGTTCAAGAGGCATCAACAAGCAACAAGTGAGCAAGAAGAGAGTGTAGGATCGAAAGCGCTAGAGGGGGGTGAATAGCGCTTGTGGCTTTCACGTTCATTTTTAAGATTATCGAGTAATACGCAGAGGAAATAAAAGGAACAATGCAAACACCAAGATTTACTTGATTCAGAGCCTGTGGCGACACCTACTTTAAGGCCTGCGATCGTTGATCACTTTCGGTGGACAATCACTATAAGTTCGAAAATTCTTTACAATTTAAAGTATAATATTAAAGCAGTAATAAAAATTATATCCACAATGGAAAGCAGTAAACTTGAAGCTTCTGGTCGTCGGGGTCTTGTTACAGCTTTGTCATATCATTCTTTGAGCAGAACACGGAAAGAAGATTGTGATTTCAAGTTCTAGTGTTGTTCTTTGCTGATATTCGAGATAGGCTTATATAGCCCGTTGAGGGCACCTCCAACAACACGAAGAGCGCCCTCAAAGCCCGCCAGATCCATAGCGTGGATAAGCTCCGTTTTGCCCGCAGCCTATCCGCTCGAGAGCGCCTCCAAGCCCAAGGAGGGCGCCCTCCGCCCAACGTCCAAGGCGCCTCCAGCTCCATGGAGGGCGCCTCCTGCTCTGTTGCATAGAGTCTTCAAGCATTTCACCCAAGGCGTCTCCAAACTCCATGGAGGGCGCCTCAGGTACTGTTCATCCGAGGTTTTAAGACTTTTTCACTCCCTGCAAGATGTGTTAGTCCAAAATACAAAACACATCCTGTAAAACATAGTTTAGCATAATAAAATAAGATTAAGATAAATATTTGACAGTCGTCGGACTGTCCGGTTCTGGCTTCGGATTTTCATCTGAAAATCCTAGGTCGAACCGACGTCTACTGTTCCCTCACCAGGGAACACATCCACACCTACTCCACTCAGGAGAGTTTACCTGTTGTCAATCCGGTCCTCTAGACCGACTGGACTTTTGCTCAACACCCGAGCCTTCCAGTCTTCATGCTGGACGCTCGCTCCATAACCCGTGGAGACTTCCACCCAGTTCGTGACACTAGAATTTCAACCTAGAGTCCCCAACTCTAGGATTTTTGCCCGAAGCACTCGACCTGCCAAGACTTTCCGCCTAGGGTTACCATCCCCTAGGACCTAGGGTTACGACCCCTAAGGTTTTCCCTTTGTTTAACTACAGTTAGGACTTTTCCTCACCTAGGGTTACCACCCCTAGGACCTATGGTTACTATCCCCTAGGGGTTTCCGCCTGCCTAACCGCAGCTAGGACTTTTGCTTAAGTACACTTAGAATTTTCTTGTAATCTCATTCAAACTCGTTAGACCACAAGACAACTTAACTTTGGACCCTTTGACATAATCAAAACTCAGGTTCGATCGTTTGGTGCTCCCTACACCAACAGAGAGTTTATATTTGTATTCTTGTATTTTTCTTATTACGTGTGTTGTATTTATTGTGTGAGTATTGTACGAGATTTCTCCACCTCCGGTAGTTACCGAAAAGGAGTGTTTTTGATAGTGGAGAGAGTGTCGTATGTGAATCCTTGGATTAGTCACCTCTTCTTGAGGTGGATACCAAGTAAATCATGTGTTAGCATTGGAGAGTTGCTTCTAGTTTTATTCCGCTGCAAATCATCACGAAGCAAGCCAACGATGAGCGCACGATGAGCTATTCACCCCCTAGCACCAATCGACCTAATAAATGGTATCAGAGTGAGACCGCTCTTCACCGGAATCATCGCTGGAAGGGGCAAGAAGCTAGAGGGTGAAGAAGTTGAAGCAATTTCATCAAGTCAAAGACTTCAACAAAAGCTCAACTTCAAGATGGAATTTTGAAATGGACTCGGATTCGACACAAGGGTGCCTCCACCATTCACAATGACGAGCTTCGATTCTTGGAAATCAAGAATTGAAAATTTCTTGATGATGGAGATAGAGCAATGGTTTTCTCTCATGGAAGGCTTTGAAGCTCCAAAGGATTCAAAAGGTAAAATTCTCAAGAAAAGCAAATGGGGCAAGGAGCAAATTCAAAGGTGCGATGCAAATGACAAGGTAACCAAGTTATTGGTTAGTCTATTGCCAAGCATAATCATTTGCAAAGTTGGAGAATTTGAAGACGCCAAGGAGCTATGGAGAAAATTGGCTAAACTTCATGAGGTCCCCTCCACTGTACCAAACCAAGAAGAATCCAAATATGGTGACTCATTGGATCAAGATCAAAAGGAAGAGGACTCCGAAGTTGAGAGATGCTCAACATCCGAAGAAGAAGTTCAAGAAGCTTCATCTTCAAAAGAATGCAACGAAAAAGGCAAAGAGGGAGCATACTCTTTGTTTCATGTACAGATGAAGATGAAGAAGTCTCCACCTCTAGGATTGAGGGGGGAGCAATATTCACTGACACCGGACCAAGAAGAAGGAGAGGATTCTACTTCCGTGTCAAGAGAAGAAGAAGATGGGGCATCCTTTAAAAATCAAGAGACATCAAATGGAGGATCAAGTGTCATCCCTACACATGAATGTATAACTAGTTCAATTAAAAATAAAAATCATATTATATGTTTTGAGTGTAGGAAACATGGACACTATAAGAGTAAATGTCCCAAATTGACCAAGAAGAAGTGCCAAATAATACCAAAGGGCAAGGAGAAGTCAAGGAGACCACCCCCACAACAAAGAAGAGCAAGGAGCACATTGTGTGCTTTTCGTGCAACCAAAAAGGACATTACCGGAGCCAATGTCGAAAGGGGAAGAAATTGATCAAGCCTAAAGGAGGAAGCTCAAGGCAAGGGGAAGCTTGTAAGAGCAAACCCAAGGTATGATTTATTGAACCAACTCCTTTAAGTAATGGTAACAAGCATGCTAGTTCTAACTTATATCATTTTCATGCAATTTACCATAAAAATAGAAGACATGATAGAATTGATGAAAATCATGTGGCTCTTTAAGCCAAGACTACCACACCTAAGGCTAGGAAGGTAGACAAATTAGGCAATAACTCTAAGGACCTTAGTTATAAGTCTAGAAATAGAAATGCTCAAGGATTTAATGATAAACTAAAATCTAAGGATTTATGGAAAGGAAATCAAATCTTGAGGTCAAGGCTTGACAAAATTGAAAATACCCTAAAAATGATGGAAAGTATCCTTAAGAAGCAAAAAGAGCATAACCTAGGTTTAGAAAATCAAAAGTCATCCAATGGTCATAGAGGTTTGGGATACAAACCCAAAGCCAAGAAGGATGCCCCTTCTTATTATAGGGTTCCATATAGTTATGGAACAAATCATAGGTCTAGGAGTCAAGTCAAGGATACAAGGGAAGTTATACTTAGGAGTATCTTTGCAATAACAAATGTGACTAAGACTTCTAAGAAGTCTAAGAAAGTCACTAAGAAGGTCACAAGGGAAGTTATCCCTAGAGTTGACCTAGAAGAAGTGACCAAGGCTTCTAAGAAGCCTAGAAAGGTCATTAGGAAGGTATTTAGGGAAGTTATCCCTAGTGAGTACCTAGAGCATCTAAGGAGCACCAATAGGTGTTGGGTTCCTAGGAGCATATTCTCTACCCCCTAGATGGGTTAGAGAGTGTTAACTCAAATTGGAAGGGTAGTTAACCCAACCTTGATAAAGTTGACACTTGGAGAGCATTTTCAAGGTTAGTGTTAACATTTGAAAATGTGGTGGATAAAATGTTCTCTTTGGAAGAGTAAAATGTGACAAAATTTGAGGAATTTAAATTAATTTAAATTGGCACACTAGAGAAGAGTAAAAGAAATGTCAAGTTGGGTTTTAACATTTTCTTGAGATAATATGGACAATTTAGACTAAATTTTAGGTTTAGCTAAGGATTTAAGATATTTAGATAGGTGATATATGTATATTTTATTTATGCTAATTGTCATGCTTTGTTTGCCCATCATATGTCATGACACCATGTTTAGCATTCATGATTATTATGAAAAATACAAAAATATCATATCATGTCGCACATACATCATGTAGCAATAGTATATTTTCTTTTGAAAATCTTATTTCTTTTTTGATGTATGTCATAACTCATCATGCATTACTTTTTAAATTCCTTGCAATTAAGGATAATGACATTTACTAACAAGCAGCATCCTAGGTGGATGTTCAGAACTCCTAAAATGACTAGATAGATATACATGATCTCTAGTTTAGGGCAAAATCAAAAACTACATCTCACAAGGACTATAAGGTGATTTGTATGTGTTTTAGTACACATTAGATACAAGTGAGATGTTAGGATGATGAACAAGACTCAAGATATTGATTTAGTGCATTTAGTTAAGTTTTGACTTCATCAAAACACATAGTTATGTGTACTCCAATCATTGGGAAAGCTAATGTAAACGTCATGTGCATTAAGCCGAAAGAACATGGTTGGAAATTAGTTTTGAAAATGATTTTAAAATTCTTTTGGAAAACCTTGGTGAATGCTATCTTTTGATAGTAATCATTATTGAATAGTTAGGCACAAATTTAGGAAAAACATTGAAGTTTTTACAAGTTTCTAAGTTTGTGTCAATCTTTAAAAATATGAAGTATTTTCTTAGAAAACTATTTTTCCATGAAAGTATATACCCTATATAATGTCTACAACAATTTTCATGATTTTTAAAATTTTGTAGAATTTTTAAGACATTTATGAATTTCGGCTGAAATTGGATTTCAGAATTTCAGAAACTCAATCGATTAGCCGATAGATTGGGAAGCCTCAATTGATTGGTCGATCGATTGAGAAGAGATTTTTCGCAAATAGAGCATCGTGGAATCGATTTACCGATCGATTGATCCAGGCTGGATTGATCAGTCAATCGATTCAAGGAGATTTTCTACGAACATAGCATCGCGGAATCAATAAGTGAATTGATTGAAATGGTTTCAATCGATTGAGACCCAACTTCAATCGATTGAGAAGGCTGTTGTCAACTGTAAATCTCTGATTTCAGCACTCTAAACCATTCTTAGTCTAGAAAACCATTCCTAACCCCTTGAAACATATTTGTATACATTTAGGGTAGTTTTCATGATGAAAATAAGGAGAAATGGTTAAGGAACACTAGGTTGAAGTTTAGGATGAATTTAGTTTCAACATTAAATCCTTTAAACCTCAAAACTTCAAATTTTTTAGTTTTTTTAAAGATTTAGGAACTTCAAGTAATTGTTGGTGCAATGATAGAAGTTTGAAGCATGTTTTTAGGGGGAGCTACTCTTTAAAAACATGAAAATATTTTTCTGAAACCATTTAAAGGTGGTAAATCCTTCATTTGGAAAAATGTTCAAGGTTGAACATTGGGAAATAATGGAATATTGGATATCTTCACTGTTGGAATGATGAATGCTCTTGGATGAGTTCATTCATGCTTCATTATCCAAAAGGGGAGTTTGCCCTCTAGGAAAGAGAGAGAATGAAAGAAACTCTCATTCATGTTTTGGCATGAAGAAGAAGTTGAGGCTATGGAATTAGCCTAACTTAAATGTATTGTCAAACATCAAAAAAGGAGAAATTGTTGGTGCAATATCCCCTGAGTCAAGGTTGACCGGGTTAACTAAGCTTGAGTAGGCTCAAGCTTGAGTCTTGATATTTGGATTTCGATGTTTGACAATACATGAAGATTGCAGATGCAATCATCCAATTGGGGAGATTGTTGATACAATTCTCATCTGGTCAAGAACTGACCAGTTAGATGTGAAGAAGAGTCAAGTAGGTCAATGTTGACTCGATACTTGACTGAGAAGTCCTAGTGAGTGAAGTCAGGCAGACTGAAAATCTTGATGAATGAAGTCAGGTAAAAGACCTAGTGAGTGAAGCTAGGTAGTTGTAAAAATCCTAATGAGTGAAGCTAGGCGAAAATCCTAGTGAGTAAAGACAGGTGAAAGACCTAGTGAGTGAAGCTAGGCAGATGAATGAAAGTTCAAGTGGGTCATGGAGGACCGGACACTTGGCATAAGACGAAAAGTCCAAGTGGGTCAAAGGATTGACCGGACACTTGGTGAAGAAGTCCCAGCAAGTCAAGATTGACCGGATGCTAGGCACGAGGAGCCCTAACAGGTCACGACTGACTGGATGTTGGGTTAGGGCACCTTAGACTTGACTTGGGCGAGCTAGGGTTGGTTAATTTGATCAAGTGATCAAATTGGACCAAGCCCAATCAATCAGCTGATCCATTGGGCACAGTGTTGCGACAAATAACAACCCAATCGATTAGCCGATTGATTGGGCACTTGTATCACACAAACAAAATAGTCCCCAATCTATCAGATAATCGATTGGACATCGTCAATCGATCGACCGATCGATTGGGGTGCTGGAAATCACGCGCATCGCGATAAACACTGAATCGATCGGTCGATCAATTCAGGCGTTTCCAGTGAGAGCATAGAGGCACTCTGAATCGATCAGTCGATCGATTCAAGCCTCCCCAATCGATTAGGATACAACCATTGCGCAGGATGCAAGTTTTGAACGACCGAGATTGTTGGGATATTATGTGGCAATCGATTGGGAGGAGTCCCAATCGATTGGAAGCCCTAGAAGTGTAGATTTAAAGGCGACGAAACGTTCAAATACTGAAATCCTTCTCCCCGATCTTCATGCGATCTACTCCAACACTCATCGACAGTTCTTAGAATCTCTTGGAGGTGCACTTCCAAGGTTCAAGAGACATCAACAAGCAACAAGTGAGTAAGAAGAGAGTTTGTATTTGTATTCTTGTATTTTTCTTCTTGCATGTGTTGTATTTGTTGTGTGAGTGTTGTACGAAGTTTCTCCACATCCGGTAGTTACCGAGGAGTGTTTTTGATAGTAGAGAGAGTGTCGTGTGTGGATCCTTGGATTAGTCACCTCTTCTTGAGGTGGATACCAAGTAAATCTTGTGTGTTAGCATTGGAGAGTTGCTTCTAGTTTTATTCCATTGCAAATCATCACGAAGCAAGCCAACGATGAATGCACAACGAGCTATTCATCCCCCCCCCCCCCCCCCCCCATCTAGCACCAATCGACCCTAACAAGAGATACATGGAATATACTTAGTTTGCAACCAGGGAGGTTGCTAATTTAAGACACTAGAAGCTCAATAAGATTCTCCTTTGATGTTGACAGAGAAACCTCTTAACAAGGGTTGAAAGAATGAACAACTAAAAACACGATTATGAAAGTGAAGTATAAGTGTTGTGTTAAACTCGTAGGACCATGACTTCATTTATAGCCTACTAGTCGAATTTGTTTGTTGGTTGATGTGGCAACTCCGGGCGCCTAAAGCAGGTTCGGGTGCTCTAGCGGTGCACCTTATCTGCTTCGCAACAGCTCTTCTGTTGGGACCGAAAAGTAGCTAGAGGGGGGGAGGGGGGTGAATAGCTCGTCGCGTGCTCGTGTGCTTGCCGTTGTTTGTTTCTTCAAAGATGCAGCGGAAATATACAAGAAAACAACACTCAACGCTAACACTAAGGATTTACTTGGTATCCACCTCACAAGAGGTGACTAATCCAAGGATCCACACACTCACGCACTCTCCACTATGAAGCACACTCCTCTATGGTAACTACCGAAGGCGGAGAAGCCTTTACAAACACTCAATACAAGAAGAAAGGAAAAGATATGAAATACAAGCAAAAACTTACAATAAACCGTAACCCTAACTTCTTTTCTTGATTTTGATCGGCCTGTTGACTTGGAAGAACCTCCAAGAATCTTCAAGAACTGGCGATCTGAACTTGAGAGAGAGCTGTGGAGTCGCTGGTGAAGATCGGAGATGAATCGTAGAAGCGATCCGAAGGAAATGAACGCCTGCGGCTTAAATCGACGCTAACGGTCGAATCCCGATCGATTGGATTTCTCCCAATCGATCGGGGAGGCTTTGGATCGATCCACGGATCAATCCAGAGCACCTCTGTGCTCTTGGAATTTTCCTGGATCGATCAGCTGATCGATCCAGGGCTTATCGTGACAAAACGCGCCACCCCGATCGATCCACTGATCGATCAGGGTCTCTAGATCGATCCAGAGACATTCTGTTCTCGCGACATTTCTTCCCAATTGATCGGCTGATCGATTGGGAGGAGCTCTGTCGCAAGGACTCACCCGATCGATCGGCTGATCAATTGGGAAGCATCCAATCGATCCACCGATCGATCCAGATGCTGGTTTTTACCCAAACCAAGTCCCAAAGCCCCCAACCCAACATCCGGTCAATCCTTGACCTGTTGGAACATCATGCCTAGCATCCGGTCACCCTTGACCTGCTAGGACTCCCTCACCAAGTGTGCGATCAATCCCTTTGACCCACTTGGACATTTTTTTATCTTGCCAAGTATCTGGTCACTCCCTTGACCTACTTGGACTTTTTTTCATCTTGCCAAGTATCTGATCACTCCCTTGACCTACTTGGACTTTTTTTCATCTTGCCAAGTATTCGGTCACTCCCTTGACCTACTTGGACTTTCACCAAATGTCTGGTCAATCTTGACCCATCTGGATTTTCCCCGTGCTTGGCTTCACTCACCAGGACTTCCATTCTGCCTAGCTTCACTCACTAGGACTTCTCTTCTGCCTGGCTTCACTCACCAGGACTTTCACCTAGCTTCATTCACTAAGATTTTTCTTCTGCCTAGCTTCACTCACTAGGTCTTTCACCTGGCTTCACTCACCAGGATTTCCAGTTAGGACTTCCCAGTCAAGTATTCGGTCAACCTTGACCTACTTGACTCTTCTTCAACCAACCTGATCAGACCCTGATCAGAGGAGAATTGCACCAGACAATCTCCCCAAATGCACAACTGCACTGTCAAATATCGAAACTCAAACCAAGACTCAAGCTTGGTCAACCAGGTCAGCCTTGATCTGAGGGATATTGCACCAACAATCTCCCCCTTTTTTATGTTTGGCAATACCACATTTAAGTTAGGCTAATCCCATAACCTCAACCTCCTTCATGCCACTAGGTAATAAAAGCATAAGTTAAACCCTTCATTCTCCTCCTAAGAGGTCAAACTCCCTCTAGGTAATGAAGTCCTAACTTAAACCCTTCATTCTCCCCCTATTGGCACACATCAATCTCACCTTTGGGCACACATCAACAAGTTCACTTGTTGAAAACTCTCCCCCTGAAGAGTTGCTCATCGTTGTTCACAACTTCACTCGTTGTGATCAACACGATAATGAAAGTCTCATACCCTTCATTATCCTTAACCCTACATTCTCCCATTAATGTAGTCAAATGCCCACCCTTGAGCATTTTTAACTTAAACCACTTGAACAATGAGGATATCTACTCCCCATTAAAGTTCAAACACTCAACCTTGAGCATGGTCTGAAAAGAAGGTTAACCACCTTCCAAAGTTCGTGAAAAATAATTTTCATGTCTTTAAAGAGTCCCTCCCCCTAAAGACATGGTGGTAACTTCTGTCATTGCACCAACAATGACTTGGAATCCCTAAACCTTTAGGAAACCCAAATTTAGAAATTTTGAGGTTCAAATATTCAATATTTGAAGCAAACCTCAACTTAAACTTCTACTTGGTCTCCCTTAACCAATCCATCCTTGTTTTCACATGAAAACACTCTTTTTATGTATACAAATGTATTTTGAGGGGTTTGGAAGGTTACATAGACTAAACAAGGTTCAAAAATGCTGAAATCAAGCTTTACCAGTCAAAATCAGCATCTTGGATCGATTGGAGTTGGGTTCCAATCGATCGGACCATTTTGAATCGATCCACTGATCGATTCAGGAGGGCTGGATAGATCCATACGATTTCTGTTCGCGAGAAGCCTGTTCTCAATCGATCGCCCGATCGATTGAGACCCTTCAATCGATCGGGTGATCGATTGAGGTCTGATAGTTGCTAAAATTTCATTTCAGTCAACTTCAGAAACTCCTAGAAAATTCTATAAAATTTCAAAAATCATGAAAATTTGTGTAGACATTATTTAAGGTATACGTTATCATGGAAAAATAGTTTTCTATGAAAATACATCATATTTTCAAAGATTGACACAAACTTGAAAACTTGTAAAAATTTTAGTGTTTTCTTCAAGTTTTGTGTCTAACTATTCAATGATGATTATTATCAAAAGATAGCCTTCACCAAGGTTTTCCAAAAGTATTTTAAAAACATTTTCAAAACCAATATCTCACCATGTTCCTTGGGCGTAATGCACATGACTTGTACATTAGCTTTCCCAATGATGGGAAAACACATAACTATGTGTTTTGATGAATTCAAAACTCAAAAGAATGTACTAAATTAGCATGTTGAGTTTTGTTCATCATCCTAACATCTCACTTGTCTCTAATGTGCACAAAACACATACAAGTCATCTTATAGGTCTTTGTGAGATGTAAATTTTGGTTTTGCCCTAATCTAGGGATCATGCATATCTATCTAGGCATTTTCGTGAATATTGAACATCCACCTAGGTTGTCACTTGTTGATACACTTGTATCACTTGTTACAAATACCACTTGTTGATACAAGCTGATAAATATCATTTGTCTTTAATTTTAAGGAAATATAATGCATGATAATGTTATGGCATATAAAAAAAATATCTTTCAAAAGAGAGATTCCTATAACTATATTATGTATGAGTGCATGACATGGTATTTTTGTATTTTTATAATAAGAGATGAATGCAAAATACAAAATTAAATATGATGTCATGACATATCATAGGCAAACAATCATGGCAAGGTTTAGCATAAATAAAATACCTAGATTATCTACCTAAATATCCTTAACCCTTAGCTAAATTAAAGATTTAACCTAGATTGTCCTCTAAACCAAACTCTAAATTTGCATTTCTATTTCTCTTGATTAACTTATGCCAATTGAAATTAATCTTATTCCTCAAATGTTGGCATATTTCGTTCTTTCACATGAGTAACACTAAGAAAATACCAAAATCCCAACTTGGTATTTCTTAGATTTTCCCAAATTGTGCCATTTTAAAATAAAATCAATACTTCTCAAATTTGGCACATTTTACTCCTTTTAAGAGTAAATGCATAATCCACTTCATTTTCAAAGGTTAATAATAACATTGAAAATGCTCCTGAGTGTCAATTTCTTCAAAGCTAGGTTAACTACCCTTCTTCTTAGAGTTGACACTCTCTAACCCATCTATGGGGTTGAGAAGATGCTCCTAGGAACCCAAAACCTATTGGTGCTCCTTGGATGCTCTAGATATTCACTAGGGATAACTTCCCTAGATACCTTCCTAGTGACCTTGTTTGGTTTCTTAGAAGCCTTGGTCACATTTTCTAAGTCAACCCTAGGGATTTCTTCCCTTATGACCTTTTTAGTGACTTTGTTAGACTTCTTAGAAGTCTTAGTTACTTTAGTTGCAAAAATACTCCTAGGGATAACTTCCCTTGTACTTTTGACTTGACCCCTAAACCTAAGGTTGGCTCCATAGCTATATAGAACCCTATGGTAAGAGATTTCATCTTTCTTAGCCTTAGGTGTGTATCCCAAACCTCTATGGCCATTGGATGACTCTTGTTGTACTCCTAGACCTAGGTTTTGCTCATTTTGCCCTTTAAGGATATTTTCCATCCTTTTTAGAGTCTTTTCTAGTTTGTCAAGTCTTGACCTCAAGATTTGATTCTCCATCACTAAGTCCTTAGTTTTTGGTTTTCCATTAAATCCATGAGCAATTTTTGTTTCTAGGCTTGTAGCTAAAATTCTTTGAGTTCTTGCCTAGACTTTTACCTACATTCCTAGCCTTAGGTGTAGTAGTTTTAGCATGAAAAGCTATATGTTTTTCCTTAACGCTATCATGCTTCCTATTTTCATGGTAAATTACATTAAAATGATATAGATTAGAACTATCATGCTTTTTACCATTGTTTAAGGGGGTAGGTTCAATGAATGATACCTTCCTTTTTACCTTGGTGGCTCCCCCTTGAGTTGTGCTTCCTCCTTGAGCCTTGACCGCCTTCTTCCCCTTAGGGCATTGACTTCGGTAATGCCCCTTTTGATTGCAAGAGAAGTACACAATGTGCTCCTTGCTCTTCTTTGTGTTGGGGATGGTCTCCTTGAGCTTCTCCTTGCCCTTTTGTGCCACTTGACCCTTCTTCTTGACCAATTTAGGACACTTGCTCTTGTAGTGCTCATTCTTCCTACACTCAAAATATATAATTTGATTTTTATTATTAATTGAACTATTTATACCTTCTTGTGTAGGGATGACACTTTCTCCTTTGGATCCGGAGCTAGAGGCTTCCTCTTGATCCGCATGTGATTTTCCTCCCATAGATTTAGCTTGACTTGTGGAGCTGGAAGCTTCTTCCTCCACTTCTTCTCTTGACCCGAATGTAGAAGTTTCTCCTTCTTCTTGATTCGGTGTCACCAAGGATTGCTCCCCCTCAATCCTAGAGGTGGAGACTTCACTTTCTTCTTCATCCTCTTGTACATGAAACAAGGAATATACTCCTTCCTTGCTCTTTTGATTGCACTCTTTTGAGGATGAAGCTTCTTGGACTTCCTCTTCTTCGGAAGTTGAGCATCTTTCAACTTCAGAGTCTTCCTCCTCTTGATCTTGATCCAATGAGTCACCCTCTTTGGATTCTTCTTGATCTTGTACAGTGGAGGGGATCTCATGAATCTTTGCCAATTTGCTCCATGGCTCTTTGGCATCTTCAAATTCTCCTATTTTCTTCAAGATGTTGCTCGGCAATAACTTGACCAAAAGCTTGGTCACTTTGTCATTGGTCTCACATCTTTGGATTTGGTCTTGGCTCCACTTGCTCCTCTTGAGTACTTTGCCCTTGGAATTTGTGGGAGCTTCAAAACCTTCCATGAGAGCAAACCATTGCTCTATCTCCACCATTAAGAAGTTTTCGATCCTTGATTTCCAAAGATCGAAGCTTGTAGATGTGTATGGTAAAGGCACCCTCGTGTCGAAACCGAGTCCATCCCGGAATTCCATTTGAAGTTGAGCTTCTTGTGATGAAGTCTTTGACTTGTAGAATTGCCCCAACTTCTTCACCCTCTAGCTTTGCTTGTTTTGTTTGCCCCTTCTGGCAATGACTCCGGTGAAGAGCGACCTCGCTCTGATACCACTTGTTGGGACCGAAAAGTAGCTAGAGGGGGGGTGAATAGCTCGTCGCATGCTCGTATGCTTGGCGTTGTTTGTTTCTTCAAAGATGCAACGAAAATATACCAGAAAACAACACTCAACGCTAACACTAAGGATTTACTTGGTATCCACCTCACAAGAGGTGACTAATCCAAGGATCCACACACTCACGCACCCTCCACTATGAAACACACTCCTCTATGGTAACTACCGAAGGCAGAGAAGCCTTTACAAACTCTCAATACAAGAAGAAAGGAAAGGATATGAAATACAAGCAAAAGCTTACAATAAACCGTAACCCTAACTTCTTTTCTTGCTTTTGATCCGCCTCTTGACTTGGAAGAACCTCCAAGAATCTTCAAGAACTGACGATCTGAACTTGAGAGAGAGCTGTGGAGTCGCTGGTGAAGATCGGAGATGAATCGTAGAAGCGATCCGAAGGAAATGAACGCTTGCGGCTTAAATCGACGCTAACGGTCGAATCCCGATCGATTAGATTTCTCCCAATCGGTCGGGGAGGCTTTGGATTGATCCACGGATCAATCCAGAGTGCCTCTGTGCTCTTGGAATTTTCCTAGATCGATCAGCTGATCGATCCAGGGCTTATCGCGACAAAACGCGCCACCCCGATCGATCTATTGATCGATCGGGGTCTCTGGATCGATCACCTGATCGATCCAGAGGCATTCTGTTCTCGCGACATTTCTTCCCAATCGATCGGCTGATCGATTGGGAGGAGCACTGTCGTAGGGACTCACCCGATCGATCGGCTGATCGATTGGGAAGCATCTAATCGATCCACCGATTGATCCAGATGCTGGTTTTTACCCAAACCAAGTCCGAAAGCCCCCAACCCAACATCCGGTCAATCCTTGACCTGTTGGAACATCATGCCTAGCATCCGGTCACCCTTGACCTGCTAGGACTCACTCACCAAGTGTCCGGTCAATCCCTTTGACCCACTTGGACTTTTCTTCATCTTACTAAGTATCTGGTCACTCCCTTGACCTACTTGGACTTTTCTTCATCTTGCCAAGTATCTGGTCACTTCCTTGACCTACTTGGACTTTTCTTCATCTTGCCAAGTATCCGGTCACTCCCTTGACCTACTTGGACTTTCACCACATGTCTGGTCAATCTTGACCCATCTGGATTTCCCTCGTGCCTAGCTTCACTCACGAGGACTTCCATTCTGCCTAGCTTCACTCACTAGGACTTCTCTTCTGCCTGGCTTCACTCACCAGGACTTTCACCTAACTTCACTCACTAGGATTTTTCTTCTGCCTAGCTTCACTCACTAGGTCTTTCACCTAGCTTCACTCACCAGGATTTCCAGTTAGGACTTCCCAGTCAAGTATCCGGTCAACCTTGACCTACTTGACTCTTCTTCAACCAACCTGATCAGACCCTGATCAGAGGGGAATTGCACCAGACAATCTCCCCAAATGCACAACTGCACTGTCAAACATCGAAACCCAAACCAATACTCAAGCTTGGTCAACCAGGTCAGCCTTGACCTGAGGGATATTGCACCAACATCTTCAACGGCTTAATGATAATATTTTATCCTCACACGGGTGCCTGGACCAATCAGGGCACCTGGATTGGTGCTGATTTGGGCTTTGAATATCATCCTCGCAACAATATCTCAATTAGATGCCTGTGCTAGGCCAAGGTGGTCTGGGCGCCTGGACAGGTTTCGGTTGCCTGGACAATTCAACTTCATGTTGACTTGTCTGGCTGTTTCGATTGCTTAGGTGATTCTCTGACCATCTAGAGTTGAGCTCACCCAAATTCAATTTCGGTCTTCTCCTCGAGCAGACTTCCTCCCTGGCTTCTCGTCCCTTAGAAGGGTTGCGCTCATCCTTCTTGTCCACCGATGTACTCTTCCATAGCTTCTCGTCCTTCGGATGCACTGAGCTCATCGACTCGTTTTCCATGTCATCCTTCTCATCCGCCGCTCGACTTCTTGTGTTCCTAGTCTCTACACACTTAGACAAAAGACATCAAATAATGTAGAACCTAACTTGATTTGATTGATCACATTACAATCAACCCGGGGTGCTTATAAGTTAAACTTGAGATAGTTCAAAAGACTCCAATAGACATGGAAGAGATGCTTAGTCTGAAACCATAACCAATTACTCATAAGGATGAGATAATGACTGAATCTGTTGATACACCACTTCTTCGTATCAAATCTCAGCTAGTAGCTGGGTGCCTACCCTCCCCATGTGCTATTTAACTACCTAAACACCTGTGATTTACCTCTTCCGTGTTGGCCTAGGGACGGGCTGACGGAGGGGCTAGGGGCGAGTGAATCACCTTTTTACCATTATAGTAGAATACATCAAATTCCCAAGAGATATTGATTTCTCATAAGTGAATCAACAGATGTTTTACTTGTAGAGGATGAGTCTATTGGTTATGAAGAAGTTCTGAAAAGTTTAGAAAGTGACAAATGGTTAAAAACTATGAAGTCAGACATAAATTTCATGTATGAAAACCAAGTTTGGAACTTGTTGGACCCACTCGAAAGCATAACACCTATTAGGTGCAAGTGGATTTTCAAGAAGAAAACTGACATAGATAGTAATGTGATTACCTATAAAGTAAGAGTAGTGACTAAAAGTTATTGTAAAAAATAAAGTATTGATTATGATGAAATCTTTTTATCAGTAGTCATGCTTAAATTTATTCGGATACTCTTGGACATAGCAACTCATTATGATTATATGATATGATAATGGATATGATAATGGATATGAAAAAACTTTCTTCAATGGAAATCTGTCCGAAGATGTGTATATAATACAACTTGAGGGTTTCATATCTATTGAAAAAATAAAGTATGTAAGCTTCAATGATCTATTTATGGACTAAAACAGGCATTCAAGAGTTGGAACATCCATTTACATGAGGCAATCAAAGAGTTAGATTTCTCACAAAATCCTGTGTACATGAAAGTTAGTGGGAGTGCGGTTATTTGCACAATGTTATATATAGATAACATATTACTCATAAGAAACGATGTATCTGTTCTGCATTCAGTCAAAGTTTGGTTATCCAAAATATTCTTCATAAAAGACATAGAAGAAACATTCTATATTATAGAGCTTAAGATCTATAGAGATAAGTCAAGGCGGTTGCTTGATCTTTCACAGTCGACATACATAGATAAAGTGCAAAAATGGTTTAGCATGGATGGTGGAAAAAAATGAATACGCTCGTCCCAGCACCCCTACCAACCCATCTCAGGACCAACACGGAGGAGGTAAATCACGGGTGGCTACTAGCCTTTGGAATAATGACTAGCACATAAGAGAGGCATTTATCTCGGCTTTGCCGAGATTTGAACCCTAAACCTCATGGTGGCAACATCTCATGCACTAGCCACTAGACCATCTCGAGGGACATCCCCAGGCCTCGGCATGGATGAATCCAAGAAAAGTTTTCTTCCTATAAGACATGTGATTCACCTTTCGAAGTCTATGTACCCAAGCACACAAGACGAGATGATGTGCATGAGTCAGATCTCATATATGTCAGCTACAAGATCAATCATGTATACTATGATATGTATTAAGATTGATATATTGTACGCTCTGAGTATCATGAATAAATATCAGTCAGATCGAAGGATGGAAATCTTTAAGTACTTAGAAAAAACTAAGGACTTATTCTTGGCATATGGAGAAGGTGATATCGTTATACACAAGTATATTGATGGCAACTTCTATACAGCTGAACTCATTGCAGCTCAAGTGCAAAATTTCCTTAGACTTGAGATATTCAAGTCATTTTGGTCATGAAAACATATACTTTGACATCTTATCATAACATCTCGTAATTAAACCTATCAAGAAGGTATTCTTGGACATATGTTTTTGAGTAATTTGAATTCACAGGACAAAGAACTATAACTTGGGCTAGGTGTGACGTAGTCAGTCTAATAGGGACTTATACATGGACCATGTCTTGAACCAAGTGAGTATAAGATGAATAAAAGAAACAGACATACTGATAACTATAGCTGATGAAGTGTTCTGAATATGTTCTGAATTCAATTGTGACTTTCCGACCAATTGAGGATCATGAATATTACTAGATGTTACTCATGATCGATTCATGATTAATGGTTAATTATGAATGACTAACATAATTGGGAATCTATCGGGTCACACACACTATGAGTATGTCTTAAAGACCTAAAAATAAGATAGAGAATAAGATTTTAAAGAGAGAGAAGTTAAGTCTGGTTGGACCAGGCGAAGGATAAATATAAAAGGTATTTGTCGCGAGATAAGTACTAATGGGTCATGCATCTTGTAGACGAGTTCGGCCTACTCATCTGGCATGGGTTTAGGTTTTATGTTCACACTTTTTGCAAACAAATTGGAACAACACATGTGATGTGGATTTGTGCTTAAGCTTGGGCTTGAACCTCAAGTTTTAATAAAGAGTTATAAAAAACCTCTCCATGAAGCAAGGGGTTAAGGGTATTAGTTTTTGTTTTCCTCTTGCTTGTGCCACTGCCCAAGCCAAAGCCACCATCCCTCCTTGGTGTTGCCGCCCACCTTATGTTGTCTGGTCGAATTGTTGGTCGGCCAAGCTTTCTGTCGTCGGCTCCCCTTGTGAAGGCTTCCTGTGTGCCGTCCAAATCATTGGCTGACTCCCCTCTTGTGTCGTTGGTTCCTTTTGGTTGGTGTTGTCGACTCCCTCTCTTCTCTTGTGTCGTTTCTTTGATGTGGTTGGTATCAAGCGGAGACGTAACTTGTGGCTTGCGAAGTCGTCATGAAGACAACTTGGCATGGACACTAATAGAGGTAAGTTTTATGAGATTTGTTAGTTGTTGTATTTTTTTTCTAAATGTTAGATGTTACTCTTAAACTTGTCTTGATATATGATTACGTCTTTCACATGGTCTTATCATCTTAGAATGCGCATAATTCTTTTAAGAAATTTATTTTTGCTTCCACTGCTTGTTACCCTAACTTCCGAACAACATTGAGAATTTTGAATATTTTACCTGCAAACTAAAGAATTGCTATAGATTATACTGAAATAGACCATCTAACGATAAAGGATTTTCAGAATTTTTCATTATTGATTTCATTGTCTTAGTTCATAATTTATAATCCAACTGTGAGAACAGGAGACAATTTAATTTAATACGAATGCAAAATTTTGCAATGCATAGAAAATTCATTAATTATTAGCTTGTTATTTATTCTTATAGATGGTACTGTCGGGCCGTCGCCGTCAATTTTGCCCATCGCCCCCGCCGCCGCCACCGCCGCCACCGCCGCCGCCGCCAGTGGACGCCCCATCGCCACTCCCTCCACCACCTCCGCTACTACCACGGGCGCTGCCGTACCCGCCGCCACCAGCTACCACTCCTCCCGCGCTCGCAACTCCGCTCCCACCGCCTGACGCTCCTCCGCCACTGCCGCTCCCTCCGCCGCCTCCGGCTCCGCTCCCGTGACTTACGCTGACATGACCATGCTCGACGCTGATGCTAGCTCCGCCGCCGCCTCCACCCCCCACGTTCACACTCCCATTCCGAGCACTGACGGCGCCGCCTCCCCCCACCCCAACAGCAACGTCCACACCGTCGCGCCCGACGTGGATGGCGGCGCCGCCACCTACCCCACCTCCAGCACTGACTCCGCCAGCGCGAGTGGTGCCCCCTCCACCACCCACTCCGCCACCGGCGGCCACATCTATCCCCGACTCATTATGGCTTACGCCGATCCCCAACCCCCTACCTCCGCCACCGCCGGCGCCTCTAAGCGACAACAGCTCTCTTTCATTTAAATCCCCATCGTTGCTAAGATGCGCCGTTGCATGGAGATCGATCAGGAGGCAACACATCAGAAAGCAGACACGCCACAGAGCCATGCAACACAAGCCCTTCCCCCTCCCCTCTTTTATACCACAGAAATTAATTGTGCTCCGGCCTATGGTTCTTAGGCGATGAGAATTTAAATCTCACCAAGGGATATATTTTATCCGGAAGTTTAAAAAACTTGTAACATTGGATCGAATCTATTCTTTTTTATCTTAGAAAGTAAACTGAGAGTAGCTTGTGGGAACAGAGACGAGCGTAGCGAAGGGGTGGGTGTCAAAGATGAACAAAGGGGTGGTTCCACGCCTAACAAAATTGGAAAATAACGATGGAGGAATTCTAGAATTTGGAACTAAGAAAAAAAACTTTTGGATCACTTGAAAGTCAATTTCCAGCTCACTTGAGCTGCCATTCGATCTGATAGAGTCGGAATAATTGAAGAAAAAAAAGCATCTCTAAAGCGATGAAGCTTGTTCAGACTTGGCTTTATGAATTTGTTCAATTCATACTCTAATCGCTTTTAAAAGTTGAAACAAAATGATGATTCCATTGTCCCGCAATAGTTGTCATATAATCTTTAAATATTTTTGGTTTGATTTTCAGATATGCCGCACTTTAATATAGTTTACTTTTGTTGGTCTGTTGGACCGCCATGTCATTTGTATTCGAATTTATTCTAATGGTTAAGAGAGGATGTGTCATTCGTATTTACGGTTAGATCGTGATCATGATCCGATTGCAAATGGTTATGATCCCTTCTTGGGTTCATTGTCCCCACCAAGTTATAGTTTTTGTTCGGAGCGGGCGGCCGAAGGTCGCCCGGAGGCCTTCGGTGGTGAATAAGTGCCCAGGTTATTGGGCGCTGAGCGAGGGTATCTTTCGAGCGGCCGGAGGCCACTCGCTCCGAATAAAAACTATAACTTGATAGGGACGGTAAACCCAAGAAGCGATCGCAACTATTTACAGCCGCATCACGACCACAATCCGACCACAAATACAAATGATACATCTCCTAGATCACAAAATATGGTCAAGAAGAACTACCTCAAGAGGTAGATGGATCATCTCTGAATTAGTTGGTTCAAATATATGGATATCTAGATTAATAAAATAAAAAATAATGATGATTTGATTGGGTTCGGTTTTACAGTTTTTTAAAAAAATGATGATTTTATATTTTCCATTCCTTAACTATCTGCAATTGGTTCACTTGGGCTTCAATGTGATTATTTGATATACTTTTAATAATATGGAGCACAGGTTTTCACCTGGATCATTTTTTTTATGATCCGGGAGATGTGTCACTCGTATTTACGGTTGGATTGTGATTGCGATTCGACCATAAATACGAGTGGCATATCTCCTGGACCACAAAAAAATAATCCAAGAAATCGGTACTCTAGAAGTAGGGGTTCGATAGAAAGAGTGCAAAGCTTCATGTGGAGGCTGGCTAGGTAACTGAGGGTTAATATTCATTAATAATGAAGCGTTTAGAGAGAAGAGTAATAATGATGGTTGTTATGATAGAAAAATATTATTAAATGTTGTTATTGTATAGATAAATCTCAGTGAAAAGAGGTATTATCCTATAATTGATAATTGACAGATAGAGCTCGT